>NC_044551.1:47168692-47182838 GCF_007565055.1 Rhinopithecus roxellana
AACGTCATTTCTGCTCTTCTGAATCTCCTCTCCCGAGTGACTGCATGGTCTCTGGCAAAAAGATTGCTAAACTCTTTTGTGGAATATGCAAAGTGCGATTTGGCCGAGCCCATAGGGGGCCCATGGTTGGAAAAGGAGAGATACTCAGATCATAACTAGGAGAGCAGCTACTGAGAGATTGCTTTCTGATGTGTGGACTTATGAAACACAAGTTCCACCCTTCACTTCTTGGAAAGTTGCTAACTCTGTATCATTGTGTTCTGCAAAGGGATATTTGGGCTCTCATTGTGGGGCTATGGTGAGAAAAAGGAAAAAACTTAGATCAGAACTGGAAGAGCCTTCTGAAGAAACTGCATTTCGAAGTGTTGAATGCAACTCACAGCGTACACGTTTGTCTTCAGTGTCAGTTGTACACAGTTTTCTGGAAATCTAGCACTGGGATACCTTGAACGTAATAAAGCTTACGGTGACAAGGAAGTATCTCAGATGAAAACTTAGAAAGAAGCTTTGGTAGAAATTCTAGGTGAGTGTGAAGTCCATCTCTCAGAATTAAATTATGTATTTCATGCAGCTGTCCACTATCAAGTGTTTGCGGAACCTGAGGAGGACTTCGATTGTATCGCATTGAGTACTGCTTAGGTGATAAAGAGAAGTATCATCAGTTGACAAAGTGAAAGAAGCTTTCTGAGGAAATTCTTTCTGTCATCTCTGAATTGTCCTCTCCACAGAGTGTAGTGCTAGTTAACAGGAAGCAGTTTGCTAACACTTTTTCGTGGAATTGCAAAAGTGAGATTTGGGGCCCAGAGGGGCCCATGGGAAAAAGGATTATCTTCAGATACTAAAATAGAGAGAAGCTTACTGATGAGATTGCCTGTTCTGAAGTGTGGGAGTCTCATATCACAGCATTCCACCCTTCCATCTTGGAAACAGTTTGCTAACTCTGTTACCTTGGTGTTTTCGCCAAAAGGGAATTTGGAGAGCTCGACTTGTGGGTTGGTGTGAAAACGGAAATAACTTAGAATCAGAACTGGAAAGAAGGCTTCTGGAAATGCATTTAGAAAACTGTGAAGCAACTCACAGAGTTACACGTTTGTCTCAGTGGTCAGTTGCTAACACAGTTTTCTGCGAAATCTGCAGGGGATACCTCGAACGTCAGAAAGCTTACGGTGACAAAGGAAGTATCCTCAGATGAAAACTAGAAAGCAACTTTGTTAGAACGTCTTGGTGATGTGTGAGGAGTTCATCTTCAGAAATTAACTTTAGTTTCATGCAGATGAGCCACTATCAGTGCTTTTGGAGGAGGAACATGAGGAGGACCTTTTAGAATCGCATTCGAGTCCTGCGGTGTAAAGGAATATCATCAGTTCAAACCGTGAAAGAAGTTTCTGGAACAATTCTTTACTGCTCTTGAATTCCGACTCCAGAGTACGCTCGAGGTCTAAGGAACAGTTTGCTAAGAATCTTTTGTGGAAATCGGCCAAAGTGAGATTGGGAGCCAATAGGGGCCCATGGTGAAAAAGGATTATATCTTCAGATAAATAATAGAGAGAAGCTACTGAGAGTTTGCTTTCTGAAGTGTGGCGTTCATCTCAAGAATTCCACCCTTCCCTTCGGGAACATTTGTATAAACTCCTGTTACCTTGGGTTCGAAAAGGATATTTGGGAGTCATTGGGGCTATGGGAAAAAGGAAATACACCTTACGATGGAATCTGGAAAGAAGCCTTCTGGAAAACTGCATTTCGAAGTGTGAATGCAACCACAGCAGTTACACGTTTGTATCCGGTTCAGTTTGCTAAAACAGTTTTGGAAATCTGCACATGGGATAACATGAACGTATAAAGCTTAACGGTGAAAACGGAGTATCCTCAGATGAAACCTAGAAGAAACTTGTTAGAAACTTTCTTGGTTACGTGTGCAACTCGTCTTCGAAGTTACACATATGTTTCATGCCGCAGTCCACTATCAGTGTGTTAAGGACCTGAGGGGCCTTCTTGAAATCGCATTGAGGCCATGCGTGATAAAGGGAAAGTCATTCCGTTTCACATCTGAAAGAAGCTTCTGAGAAACTTACTTTCTGCTCTCTGAATTCCTCTCCCCAGGGTTACTGCTTAGTTCTCGGAAGCAGTTTGCTAAACTCTTTTCGTGGAATTCAAAGTGAGATCTTGGAGCCATAGGGGCCCATGGTGAAAATGGCAATCTTCGATAATAACTAGATGAGAAGCTTTATGAGAGCTTGCTTTATGATGTGTGACTTCATCACCTGACTGCCACCCTGCCCTTCTTGGGAACAGTTGAGCTAAACTATGTTATCTGTGTCTGCAAGTGATATTTGGGAGCTCTTGGGCATTATGGTGAAAAAGGAAATAACACTTAGCAGAACTGGAAAGAGCCTTCTGAGAAACTGCCTTTCGCATGTGTGAAATGCCAACCTAACAGAGTTATCACGTTTGTCTTCAGTTCTCGTTTGAACACAACGTTTTCTGGAAATCTGCAATGGGATACCGTGAACGTAATGAAAAATGCGCGGTGACTCAAGGAAAGTTTCCTCAGATTGAAAATAGAAAGAAGCATTGTTAGACATTCTTGGTGATGTGCTTGAATCAATCTATAAGAGTTACAATTATGTTTCATGCAGCAGTCCACTATCAGTGTTTTTGATTAAAACTGAGGAGATCCTTTGAATGCATTGAGGCTGCGGTGATAAAGGAAATGTCATCAGTTCAAAATCGTGAAAGAACGCTTTCTGGGAAACTTCTTTTCCTCGCTCTTGAATTCCTCTCCCAGGGTGAATGATTAGTTCTCAGAAGCAGGGGCTAACATCTTTTCGTGGAATCTGCAAGAGTGAGATTTGGGAGCCCATAGGCGGCACATGGTGAAACAGAATATATCTTCAGTAATAACTAGAGAGAAAGCTTACCTGAGAGATTGCTTTCTGAGTTGGACTTATCACACAGAGTTCCCACCCGTTCCTGTCGTGGAACAGTTTGCTAACTCTGTTATCTGTGTGTTCGTTCAAATGGATATTTGGAGCTCATTGTGGCTATGGTGAAAAGGAAATAACCTCAGATCAAACAATTGAAAGAACAGTCTGACGAAAACTGCATTTCGGGTAGCAAAGCAACTCACAGAGTCACGTGTCTGTTCTTCAGTCTTCAGTTGCTAAACACAGTTTTCTGGAACATCTGCAATGGGATACTCTGGACGTAATGAAGCTTACCGTGCAAGTGAACGGTATCTGCAGATGAAAACTAAAAGGAAAGCTGTGAGAAACTCTTGGGGTGTGTGAATTAATCTCATCAGTGTACCTGTATGTTCATGCAGCATCACATCATTTTTTTAAGTAATGAGGAGTAACTTCTTTGAATCGCATGGAGTGCGTCGGTGATAAGAGAAATCATCGTTGAAATGTGAAAGAAGCTTTCTGAGTAAAACTTCTCTTGCTCTCTGAATTCCCTTCAGGTGTAATGCTAGTTTCTCCAGGAAGCAGTTTCGCTAACACTTTTTCGTGGAAAACTGCAAAGTGAGATTTGGGAGCCCATAGGGGCCCATGGTGAAAAAAGATTATATCTTCAGATAAAAACTAGTAAGAGAAGCTTACTGAGAGATTGCTTTATGATGTGTGACTTCATCACACAGAGTTCCACCCTTCTTCTTGGAAGTTTGTAACTCTGTTCTTGAGTTTGCAAAGTGATAATTTGGGAGCTCCTGTGCTATGGTGAAAAAGGAACATAACCTAATCAACTGGAAAAAAGCCTTCTGAGAAACGCCAATTTTCGATGTGTTGAAGCAACTCACAGAGGTACACGTTTGTCTTCAGTCGTTAGTTTGCTAACCAACATTTTCTGGAAATCTGCAATGGCGATACTTCTGTAACGTAATGAAGCTTACGGTGACAAAGGAAGTATCTCAGATGAAAAACTAGACAAGAAGCTTTGTTAGAAAACTTTTCGGTGATGTGTGAATTCATCTTCCGAAGTTACACTCTATGTTCATGCAGCAGTCGCACTATCAGTGTTTGATTAACATGAGGAGGCATTCTTGAATCGCATTGAGGCCTGCGGTGATAAAGGAAATTCCTCAGTTCAAACGTGAAGAAGCTTTCTGAGCAATTTTCTTTCTGCTCTCTGAATCCTCTCCAAGTTACTGTTAGTTTCAGGAAGCAGTTTGAACACTCTTTTTTCCTGGAATCTGCAAAGTTGAGATTGGGAGCCCATAGGGGCATGGTAGGAGAGGTATAATCTTCTAGATAATAACATTGAGAGACCTACTGAGAGATTGCTTCTTGATGTTGGACTTCATCAACACAGATGTTCACCCTTCCCTTCTGGAGGAACTGTGGCTAAACTGTTATCTTGTGTTCTGCAAAGGCTATTTGGGCGCTCATTGGGGCATGGTGAAAAAGGAAAAACCTCATAAGATCAGAAACCATCGAAGCCATTCTGAGAAAAAGCATTTCGATGTGTGAATGCAACTCAGGAGTTACACGTTTGTCTTAGTGTGTCAGTTTGCTAAAAACCAGTTTCTGAACTCTGCCAATGGGTTACCTCTGAACTTAATGAAGCTCACGGTGGACACAAGGAAGATATCAGATGAAAACTAGAAGAAGCTTTGTTAGAAACTCTTGGTGATGTGTGAATTCAGTCCCAGAGTTACACTTATGGTTCATGCAGCATGTCACGATCAGTGTTTTTAAGGAACCGCTAGACGTTCTTCGGAATTCCAGTGAGCCTCGGGGATAAGGAAATATCATCAGTCAAATCGGAAAGAAGCTTCTGAGATAACTTCTTTCTGCTCTCTGAACTCCTCTCCAGAGTTACTGTTAGTTTCTCGGAAGCAGTTGCCTAACACTTTCGTGATCTGCAGGGAGCTTTGGGAGACCCTGGGGCCCATGGTGAAAAAGGTAATCTTCAGATAATAAGTAGAGCGAAGCTGACTATAGAATTGGCTTTTCTGAGTGTGATTCAACACACAGAGTTCCACCACCACTTCCCTTTGGAACATTGCTAACGTGGTATCTTGTGTTTCTGAAGGTGATATTTGGGAGCTCATTGAGGCTACGTGGGAAAACGGAAATAACCCTTAGATCCAGAACTGTGAAAGAAACCTTCTGGAAAACTGCCATTTCGATGTGTGAACGCAACTCACAGGTTACACGTTGTCTTCAGTCTTCAGTTTTGCTAACACAGTTTTCTGGAAACCGCAATGGGATAATCTTCTGAAGGGAATGAAGCTTCGGTGACAGAAATGAAGTAGTTCCTCAGAAGAAAAATAGCAAAGAAGCTTGTTAGAAACTTCTGGTGATGTGGTATGAATTCATCGCTCGAGTTACACTTATGTTTCATGCAGCAGTCCACTATCAGTGTTTTTTTGAGGGAACTGAGGAGGACTTTTTTGATCGCATGGAGTTGCCTGCGGTGATAAGGAAATATCATCAGTTCAAATTCGTGAAAGAACTTTCTGAGAACTTCTTTCTGTCTACTCTGAGTCCTCGTCCCAGAGTGACTGCTTAGTTTCTCAGGAGCAGATTGGTCACAACTTTCGTGAACTGGCAAGTGGAGTTTGGGGCCCATAGGGCCCATGGTGAAAAGGATATATCTTCGAGTATAATAATGAGAAGAAGCTACTGAGAGAGTTGCTTTTCTGATGTGTGACTTTCGTACAACAGAGTTCCAGCCCCTTCCTTTGGACAGTTTGCGAACTCTTTATCTTGATGTTCTGCAAGTGATTTGGGAGCTCATTGTGGGCTGGTTGGAAAATGGAAATAACCTCAATAAATTACTGGAAAGAAGCCTTCTGGAAAAATGCATTTCGATGTTTGAATGCAACTCACAGAGTTACACGATGTTTCTCAGGGTGTCCAGTTTGACTAGACACAGGTTTGGAAATAGGCAATGGATGACTTCTGAAGTAAATGTAGTTACGGTGACAAAGAAGTATGCTTCGATGAAACTAGAAAACGCTTTGTTAGAAACCTTCTGGTTGATGATTGTGAATTCATCTAATCAGTTACATAGTTTGTCAGGCAGCAGTCAACTATCAGATGGTGTAGGAACCTGAGGAGTACTATTTTTAATCGCATGGCCTGCGGTGCATAAGGAAATAGTCAATCAGTGTCGAAATCGTGAAGAAGCTTCTGAGAAACTTCGTTCCTGCTCTCTGAATTCCCTCTCCCAGAGTTACGGCTGCTAGTGTCTCGGAACATTTGCTAACACTCTTGTTCCGTGGAATCTGACAAAGTTGAGATGGTTGGAGCCCATAGGGGCCCATGTGGAAAGTAGATATTATCAGATCAAAAGATAGGAGAGAGCTACTGAGAGATTGGCTTCTGTTGTGACTCAGTACACCAGATTCACCCTGACCTTTTGGGGGAAACAGTTTGCTAACTCTTTATACTTGTGTTCTGCAACGGTGAGTAGTTGATGGAAGCTCATGTGAGATTGTGTGACAAAGAACAATAACTCAGTTCACATCAAATGGAAAAGAATCTTCTGAAGAACTGCATCTTCCAATGTTTGAATGCAACAATCACACGGTCTACACTGTTTCAGTCTTCAGGTTAGTTGCTAACCAGTTTTCTCTGGTATCTGCATGGGACTTCGAACGTAATGAAGCTTACGGTGACAAGGCAAGTATTTCAAGAATAAATGCGTAGAAGAAGTTTGTTGAAAATCTTGGTGAGTGTGATTCATTCTCTAGAGTTACGCCTATGTTTATGCAGGCAGTTAACTATCAGTGATTTTAAGGAACCTGAGGAAGATCTCTTCTCGAATCGCATGAGGAACCTGCGGTGATAAGGAAATATACACTTTCAAACGTGAAGACAGCTTTCTGAGGAAACTTTCTTCTGCGTTCTGAATTCCGTTCCCAGCGTACTACTGCTTAGTCTCAGACCCCCCCCCAGCATAGCGCGAAGGTCACAGAAGAAAGTCAAGGAGGTGCCACTGTCGAAATCGAGGCCCTTGGGAGCGATGAATAGTAACGAAGAGAGTATAAGAACCACCATATAAAAAAGATGGGGTAGGTATCGCGAAAAGTCGGAAAAAAATGCGTGAAAATGGCATAGATAAAGCCACGACGGAAAATGGGAAATGACTGGGGAAGAAGGAGCAGACGAGTTCAGCCCTAAAGAGCCAGCGGGGAGAACGAGAAATCAAAATCCAGGAGCTAGCGAAGCCAATATCACCACATATGAATCCCAGACCAACGGTGGAAGCAGTTTGCTAACACCTTTAGTGGAATCTGCAAAGTGAGAATTGGAGCCCATAGGGGCCCAGGTGAAAAAGGATATATCTTCAGATAATAACTAGAGAGAAGTTCCTGAGAGATTGCTTTCGGATGTGTGACTTCATCACACAGAGTTCCACCCTTAACTTCTTGGAACAGTTGCACTCTTTATCTTGTGTCTGCAAATGATATTGGGAGCTCATTGTGGAGTACGGTGATAAAGAACATAACCTCAAGATCAAAACTGGAACGACGCCTTTGAGGAAAATGGCATTCGAGTGTGAATGAAACTCACACAGTTACAACGTGTGTCTTCAAGTGTCAGTTGCTTAACACAGTTTTCTGGAATCTGAACTGGGAATTGATCGTAATGAAGCTTACCGGTGACAAAGGAAGATCTCAGAAGATGAAAACTAGAAAGACGCTTTGTTAGAAACTTCGTGGTGATGGTGAATATCTCTCAGAGTTACACTTATGTTTATGAAGCCGTCCACTATCAGGTTTTTAAGGAACCAGAGGAGGTATCTTCTGAATCGCATTGAGGCTGCGGTGAAAGGAAATATCATCAGTTCCAAATGTGCAAAGAAGCTTTCTGAGAAACTTCTTTCGTGCTCTGAATTCCTCTCCCAGAGTTACTGCTTAGTTCTCAGGAAGCAGTTTGCTAACACTCTTTTCGTGGAATCTGCAAAGTGAGATTTGGGAGCCCATAGGGGCCCATGGTGAAAAAGGAATATCTTCAGATAATAACTAGAGAGAAGCTTACTGAGAGATTGCTTTCTGATGTGTGACTTCATCACACAGAGTTCCACCCTTCCCTTCTTGGAACAGTTTGCTAACTCTGTTATCTTGTGTTCTGCAAAGTGATATTTGGGAGCTCATTGTGGGCTATGGTGAAAAGGAAATAACCTCAGATCAAAACTGGAAAGAAGCCTTCTGAGAAACTGCATTTCGATGTGTGAATGCAACTCACAGAGTTACACGTTTGTCTTCAGTGTTCAGTTTGCTAACACAGTTTTCTGGAAATCTGCAATGGGATACTTCTGAACGTAATGAAGCTTACGGTGACAAAGGAAGTATCCTCAGATGAAAACTAGAAAGAAGCTTTGTTAGAAACTTCTTGGTGATGTGTGAATTCATCTCTCAGAGTTACACTTATGTTTCATGCAGCAGTCCCCTATCAGTGTTTTTGAGGAACCTGAGGAGGACTTCTTTGAATCGCATTGAGGCCTGCGGTGATAAAGGAAATATCATCAGTTCAAATCGTGAAAGAAGCTTTCTGAGAAACTTCTTTCTGCTCTCTGAATTCCTCTCCCAGAGTTACTGCTTAGTTCTCAGGAAGCAGTTTGCTAACACTCTTTTCGTGGAATCTGCAAAGTGAGATTTGGGAGCCCATAGGGGCCCATGGTGAAAAAGGATATATCTTCAGATAATAACTAGAGAGAAGCTTACTGAGAGATTGCTTTCTGATGTGTGACTTCATCACACAGAGTTCCACCCTTCCCTTCTTGGAACAGTTTGCTAACTCTGTTATCTTGTGTTCTGCAAAGTGATATTTGGGAGCTCATTGTGGGCAATGGTTAAAAAGAAATAACCTCAGATCAAAACTGGAAAGAAGCCTTCTGAGAAACTGCATTTCGATGTGTGAATGCAACTCACAGAGTAACACGTTTGTCTTCAGTGTTCAGTTTGCTAACACAGTTTTCTGGAAATCTGCAATGGGATACTTCTGAACGTAATGAAGCTTACGGTGACAAAGGAAGTATCCTCAGATGAAAACTAGAAAGAAGCTTTGTTAGAAACTTCTTGGTGATGTTGAATTCATCTCTCAGAGTTCACTTATGTTTCATGCAGCAGTCCACTATCAGTGTTTTGAGGAAGCTGAGGAGGACTTCTTTGAATCGCATTGAGGCCTGCAGTGATAAAGGATACATCATGAGTTCAAATCGTGAAAGAAGCTTTCTGAGAAACTTCTTTCTGCTCTCTGAATTCCTCTCCCAGAGTTACTGCTTAGTTCTCAGGAAGCAGTTTGCTAACACTCTTTCGTGGAATCTGCAAAGTGAGATTTGGGAGCCCAGGGGCCCATGGTGAAAAAGGATATACTTCAGATAATAACTAGAGAGAAGCTTACTGAGAGATTGCTTTCTGATGTGTGACTTCATCACACAGAGTTCCACCTTCCCTTCTTGGAACAGTTTGCTAACTCTGTTATCTGTGTTCTGCAAAGTGATATTTGGGAGCTCATTGTGGGCTATGGTGAAAAAGGAAATAACCTCAGATCAAAACTGGAAAGAAGCCTTTTGAGAAACTGCATTTCGATGTGTGAATGCAACTCACAGAGTTACACGTTTGTCTTCAGTGTTCAGTTTGCTAACACAGTTTTCTGGAAATCTGCAATGGGATACTTCTGAACGTAATGAAGCTTACGGTGACAAAGGAAGTATCCTCAGATGAAAACTAGAAAGAAGCTTTGTTAGAAACTTCTTGGTGATGTGTGAATTCATCTCTCAGAGTTACACTTATGTTTCATGCAGCAGTCCATCAGTGTTTTTGAGGAACCTGAGGAGGACTTCTTAATCGCATTGAGGCCTGCGTGATAAAGGAAATATCATCAGTTCAAATCGTGAAAGAAGCTTTCTGAGAAACTTCTGTTCTGTGAATTCCTCTCCCAGAGTTACTGCTTAGTTCTCAGGAAGCAGTTTGCTAACACTCTTTTCGTGGAATCTGCAAAGTGAGATTTGGGAGCCCATAGGGGCCCATGGTGAAAAAGGATATATCTTCAGATAATAACTAGAGAGAAGCTTACTGAGAGATTGCTTCTGATGTGTGACTTCATCACACAGAGTTCCACCCTTCCCTTCTTGGAACAGTTTGCTAACTCTGTTATCTTGTGTTCTGCAAAGTGATATTTGGGAGCTCATTGTGGGCTATGGTGAAAAAGGAAATACCTCAGATCAAAACTGGAAAGAAGCCTTCTGAGAAACTGCATTTCGATGTGTGAATGCAACTCACAGAGTTACACGTTTGTCTTCAGTGTTCAGTTTGCTAACACAGTTTTCTGGAAATCTGCATGGGATACTTCTGAACGTAATGAAGCTTACGGTGACAAAGGAAGTATCCTCAGATGAAAACTAGAAAGAAGCTTTGTTAGAAACTTTTGGTGATGTGTGAATTCATCTCTCAGAGTTACACTTATGTTTCATGCAGCAGTCCACTATCAGTGTTTTTGAGGAACCTGAGGAGGACTTCTTTGAATCGCATTGAGGCCTGGTGATAAAGGAAATATCAGCAGTTCAAATCGTGAAAGAAGCTTTCTGAGAAACTTCTTTGCTCTCTGAATTCCTCTCCCAGAGTTACTGCTTAGTTCTCAGGAAGCAGTTTGCTAACACTCTTTTCGTGGAATCTGCAAAGTGAGATTTGGGAGCCCATAGGGGCCCATGGTGAAAAAGGATATACTTCAGATAATAACTAGAGAGAAGCTTACTGAGAGATTGCTTTCTGATGTGTGACTTCATCACACAGAGTCCACCCTTCCCTTCTTGGAACAGTTTGCTAACTCTGTTATCTTGTGTTCTGCAAAGTGATATTTGGGAGCTCATTGTGGGCTATGGTGAAAAGGAAATAACCTCAGATCAAAACTGGAAAGAAGCCTTCTGAGAAACTGCATTTCGATGTGTGAATGCAACTCACAGAGTTACACGTTTGTCTTCAGTGTTCAGTTTGCTAACACAGTTTTCTGGAAATCTGCAATGGGATACTTCTGAACGTAATGAAGCTTACGGTGACAAAGGAAGTATCCTCAGATGAAACCAAGAAAGAAGCTTTGTTAGAAACTTCTTGGTGATGTGTGAATTCATCTCTCAGAGTTACACTTATGTTTCATGCAGCAGTCCACTATCAGTTTTTTTGAGGAACCTGAGGAGGACTTCTTTGAATCGCATTGAGGCCTCGGTGATAAAGGAAATATCAGTTCAAACGTGAAAGAAGCTTTCTGAGAAACTTCTTTGATCTCTGATTCCTCTCCCAGAGTTACTGCTTAGTTCTCAGGAAGCAGTTTGCTAACCTTTTCGTGGAATCTGCAAAGTGAGATTTGGGAGCCCATAGGGGCCATGGTGAAAAGGATATATCTTCAGATAATAACTAGAGAGAAGCTTACTGAGAGATTGCTTTCTGATGTGTGACTTCATCACACAGAGTTCCACTTCCCTTCTTGGAACAGTTTGCTAACTCTGTTATCTTGTGTTCTGCAAAGTGATATTTGGGAGCTCATTGTGGGCTATGGTGAAAAGGAAATAACCTCAGATCAAAACTGGAAAGAAGCCTTCTGAGAAACTGCATTTCGATGTGTGAATGCAACTCACAGAGTTACACGTTTGTCTTCAGTGTTCAGTTTGCTAACACAGTTTTCTGGAAATCTGCAATGGGATACTTCTGAACGTAAAGAAGCTTACGGTGACAAAGGAAGTATCCTTAGATGAAAACTAGAAAGAAGCTTTGTTAGAAACTTCTTGGTGATGTGTGAATTCATCTCTCAGAGTTACACTTATGTTTCATGCAGCAGTCCACTATCAGTGTTTTTGAGGAACTGAGGAGGACTTCTTTGAATCGCATTGAGGCCTGCGGTGATAAAGGAAATATCATCAGTTCAAATCGTGAAAGAAGCTTTCTGAGAAACTTCTTTCTACTCTCTGAATTCCTCTCCCAGAATTACTGCTTAGTTCTCAGGAAGCAGTTTGCTAACACTCTTTTCGTGGAATCTGCAAAGTGAGATTTGGGAGCCCATAGGGGCCCATGGTGAAAAAGGATTATATCTTCAGATAATAACTAGAGAGAAGCTTACTGAGAGATTGCTTTCTGATGTGTGACTTCATCACACAGAGTTCCACCCTTCCCTTCTTGGAACAGTTTGCTAACTCTGTTATCTTGTGTTCTGCAAAGTGATATTTGGGAGCTCATTGTGGGCTATGGTGAAAAAGGAAATAACCTCAGATCAAAACTGGAAAGAAGCCTTCTGAGAAAACTGCATTTCGATGTGTGAATGCAACTCACAGAGTTACACGTTTGTCTTCAGTGTTCAGTTTGCTAACACAGTTTTCTGGAAATCTGCAATGGGATACTTCTGAACGTAATGAAGCTTACGGTGACAAAGGAAGTATCCTCAGATGAAAACTAGAAAGAAGCTTTGTTAGAAACTTCTTGGTGATGTGTGAATTCATCTCTCAGAGTTACACTTATGTTTCATGCAGCAGTCCACTATCAGTGTTTTTGAGGAACTGAGGAGGACTTCTTTGAATCGCATTGAGGCCTGCGGTGATAAAGGAAATATCATCAGTTCAAATCGTGAAAGAAGCTTTCTGAGAAACTTCTTTCTGCTCTCTGAATTCCTCTCCCAGAGTTACTGCTTAGTTCTCAGGAAGCAGTTTGCTAACACTCTTTTCGTGGAATCTGCAAAGTGAGATTTGGGAGCCCATAGGGGCCCATGGTGAAAAAGGATATATCTTCAGATAAGAACTAGAGAGAAGCTTACTGAGAGATTGCTTTCTGATGTGTGACTTCATCACACAGAGTTCCACCCTTCCCTTCTTGGAACAGTTTGCTAACTCTGTTATCTTGTGTTCTGCAAAGTGATATTTGGAGCTCATTGTGGGCTATGGTGAAAAAGGAAATAACCTCAGATCAAACTGGAAAGAAGCCTTCTGAGGAAACTGCATTTCGATGTGTGAATGCAACTCACAAGTTACACGTTTTGTCTTCAGTGTTCAGTTTGCTAACACAGTTTTCTGGAAATCTGCAATGGGATTACTTCTGAAACGTAATGAAGCTTACGGTGGACAAAGGAAGTATCCTCAGATGAAAACTAGAAAAGAAGCTTTGTTAGAAACTTCTTGGTGAGTTTGAATTCATCTCTCAGAATTACACTTATGTTTCATGCAGCAGTCCACATCAGTGTTTTTGAGGAACCTGAGGAGGACTTCTTTGCATGCGCATTGAGGCCTGGCTGGTGATAAAGGAAATATCATCAGTTCAAATCGTGAAAGAAGCTTTCTGAGAACTTCTTTCTGCTCTCTGAATTCCTCTCCCAGAGTTACTGCTAGTTCTCAGGAAGCAGTTGCTAACACTCTATTCGTGGAATATTGCAAAGTGAGATTTGGGAGCCCATAGGGGCCATGGTTGAAAAAGGATATATCTTCAGATAATAACTAGAGAGAAGCTTACTGAGAGATTGCTTTCTGATGTGTGACTTCATCACACAGAGTTCCACCCTTCCCTTCTTGGAACAGTTTCCTAACTCTGTTATCTTGTGTTCTGCCAAGTGATATTTGGGAGCTCATTGTGGGCTAAGGTGAAAAAGGAAATAACCTCAGATCAAAACTGGAAAGAAGCCTTCTGAGAAACTGCATTTCGATGTGTGAATGCAACTCACAGAGTTACACGTTTGTCTTCAGTGTTCAGTTTGCTAACACAGTTTTCTGGAAATCTGCAATGGGATACTTCTGAACGTAATGAAGCTTACGGTGACAAAGGAAGTATCCTCAGATGAAAACTAAAAGAAGCTTTGTTAGAAACTTCTTGGTGATGTGTGAATTCATCTCTCAGAGTTACACTTATGTTTCAGCAGCAGTCCACTATCAGTGTTTTTGAGGAACCTGAGGAGGACTTCTTTGAATCGCATTGAGGCCTGCGGTGATAAAGGAAATATCATCAGTTCAAATCGTGAAAGAAGCTTTCTGAGAAACTTCTTTCTGCTCTCTGAATTCCTCTCCCAGAGTTACTGCTTAGTTCTCAGGAAGCAGTTTGCTAACACTCTTTTCGTGGAATCTGCAAAGTGAGATTTGGGAGCCCATAGGGCCCATGGTGAAAAAGGATATATCTTCAGATAATAACTAGAGAGAAGCTTACTGAGAGATTGCTTTCTGATGTGTG
>NC_044551.1:47182938-47198741 GCF_007565055.1 Rhinopithecus roxellana
CATGGGCCCATATGGGCTCGCAAATCTCACTTTGCAGATTCCACGAAAAGAGTGTTAGCAAACTGCTTCCTGAGAACTAAGCAGTAACTCTGGGAGAGGAATTCAGAGAGCAGAAGAGTTTCTCAGAAAGCTTCTTTCACGATTTGAACTGATGATATTTCCTTTATCACCGCAGGCCTCAATGCGATTCAAAGAAGTCCTCCTCAGGTTCCTCAAAAACACTGATAGTGGACTGCTGCATGAAAACATAAGTGTAAACTCTGAGAGATGAATTCACACATCAACAAGAAGTTTCTAACAAAGCTTCTTTCTAGTTTTCATCTGAGGACACTGCCTTTGTCTCCGTAAGCTTCATTACGTTCAGAAGTATCTACCAATTGCAGATTTCCAGAAAACTGTGTTAGCAAAACTGAAGACTGAAGACAAACGTGTAACTCTGTGAGTTTGCATTCACGACATCGAAATGCAGTTTCTCAAAGGCTTCTTTCCAGGTTTTGATCTGAGGTTATTTCCTTTTTCACCATAGCCCACAATGAGCTCCCAAATATCACTTTGCAGAACACAAGATAACAGAGTAGGCAAACTGTTCCAAGAAGGGAGGAGTGGAACTCTGTGTGATGAAGTCACACATCAGAAAGCAATCTCTCAGTAAGCTTCTCTCTAGTTATTATCTGAAGATATATCCTTTTTCACCATGGGCCCCTATGGGCTCCCAAATCTCACTTTGCAGATTCCACGAAAAGAGTGTTAGCAAACTGCTTCCTGAGAACTAAGCAGTAACTCTGGGAGAGGAATTCAGAGAGCAGAAAGAAGTTTCTCAGAAAGCTTCTTTCACGATTTGAACTGATGATATTTCCTTTATCACCGCAGGCCTCAATGCGATTCAAGGAAGTCCTCCTCAGGTTCCTTAAAAACACTGATAGTGGACTGCATGCATGAAACATAAGTGTAACTCTGAGAGATGAATTCACACATCACCAAGAAGTTTCTAACAAAGCTTCTTTCTAGTTTTCATCTGAGGATACTTCCTTTGTCACCGTAAGCTTCATTACGTTCAGAAGTATCCCATTGCAGATTTCCAGAAAACTGTGTTAGCAAACTGAACACTGAAGACAAACGTGTAACTCTGTGAGTTGCATGCACACATCGAAATGCAGTTTCTCAGAAGGCTTCTTTCCAGTTTTGATCTGAGGTTATTTCCTTTTTCACCATAGCCCACAATGAGCTCCCAAATATCACTCTGCAGAGCACAAGATAACAGAGTTAGCAAACTGTTCCAAGAAGGGAAGGGTGGAACTCTGTGTGATGAAGTCACACATCAGAAAGCAATCTCTCAGTAAGCTTCTCTCTAGTTATTATCTGAAGATATATCCTTTTTCACCATGGGCCCCTATGGGCTCCCAAATCTCACTTTGCAGATTCCACGAAAAGAGTGTTAGCAAACTGCTTCCTGAGAACTAAGCAGTAACTCTGGGAGAGGAATTCAGAGAGCAGAAAGAAGTTTCTCAGAAAGCTTCTTTCACGATTTGAACTGATGATATTCCTTTTATCACCGCGGGGCTCAATGCGATTCAAAGAAGTCCTCCTCAGGTTCCTGAAAAACAGCTGATACCAGGACCTGCTGCATGAAACATAAGTGTAACTCTGAGAGATGAATTCACACATGACCAAGAAGTTTCTAACAAAGCTTCTTTCTAGTTTTCATCTGAGGATACTTCCTTTGTCACCGTAAGCTTCATTACGTTCAGAGGTATCCCATTGCAGATTTCCAGGAAACTGTGTTAGCAAACTGAACACTGAAGACAAACGTGTATCTCTGTGAGTTGCATTCACACCTCGAAATGCAGTTTCTCAGAAGGCTTCTTTCCAGTTTTGATCTGAGGTTATTTCCTTTTTCACCAGACCCCACAATGAGCTCCCAAATATCACTTTGCAGAACACAAGATAGCATAGTTAGCAGACTGTTCCAAGAAGGAAAGGTGTAACTCTGTGTGATGAAGTCACACATCAGTAAGCAATCTCTCAGTAAGCTTCTCTCTAGTTATTATGTGAAGATATATACTTTTTCCCCATGGGCCCATATGGGCTCGCAAATCTCACTTTGCAGATTCCACGAAAAGAGTGTTAGCAAACTGCTTCCTGAGAACTAAGCAGTAACTCTGGGAGAGGAATTCAGAGAGCAGAAGGAGGTTTCTCAGAAAGCTTCTTTCACGATTTGAACTGATGATATTTCCTTTATCACCGCAGGCCTCAATGCGATTCAAAGAAGTCCTCCTCAGGTTCCTCAAAAACACTGATAGTGGACTGCTGCATGAAACATAAGTGTAACTCTGAGAGATGAATTCACACATCACCAAGAAGTTTCTAACAAGCTTCTTTCTAGTTTTCATCTGAGGATACTTCCTTTGTCACCGTAAGCTTCATTACGTTCAGAAGTATCCCATTGCAGATTTCCAGAAAACTGTGTTAGCAAACTGAACACTGAAGACAAACGTGTAACTCTGTGAGTTGCATTCACACATCGAAATGCAGTTTCTCAGAAGGCTTCTTTCCAGTTTTGATCTGAGGTTATTTCCTTTTTCACCATAGCCCACAATGAGCTCCCAAATATCACTTTGCAGAACACAAGATAACAGAGTTAGCAAACTGTTCCAAGAAGGGAAGGGTGGAACTCTGTGTGATGAAGTCACACATCAGAAAGCAATCTCTCAGTAAGCTTCTCTCTAGTTATTATCTGAAGATATATCCTTTTTCACCATGGGCCCCTATGGGCTCCCAAATCTCACTTTGCAGATTCCACGAAAAGAGTGTTAGCAAACTGCTTCCTGAGAACTAAGCAGTAACTCTGGGAGAGGAATTCAGAGAGCAGAAAGAAGTTTCTCAGAAAGCTTCTTTCACGATTTGAACTGATGATATTTCCTTTATCACCGCAGGCCTCATGCGATTCAAAGAAGTCCTCCTCAGGTTCCTCAAAAACACTGATAGTGGACTGCTGCATGAAACATAAGTGTAACTCTGAGAGATGAATTCACACATCACCAAGAAGTTTCTAACAAAGCTTCTTTCTAGTTTTCATCTGAGGATACTTCCTTTGTCACCGTAAGCTTCATTACGTTCAGAAGTATCCCATTGCAGATTTCCAGAAAACTGTGTTAGCAAACTGAACACTGAAGACAAACGTGTAACTCTGTGAGTTGCATTCACACATCGAAATGCAGTTTCTCAGAAGGCTTCTTTCCAGTTTTGATCTGAGGTTATTTCCTTTTTCACCATAGCCCACAATGAGCTCCCAAATATCACTTTGCAGAACACAAGATAACAGAGTTAGCAAACTGTTCCAAGAAGGGAAGGGTGGAACTCTGTGTGATGAAGTCACACATCAGAAAGCAATCTCTCAGTAAGCTTCTCTCTAGTTATTATCTGAAGATATATCCTTTTTCACCATGGGCCCCTATGGGCTCCCAAATCTCACTTTGCAGATTCCACGAAAAGAGTGTTAGCAAACTGCTTCCTGAGAACTAAGCAGTAACTCTGGGAGAGGAATTCAGAGAGCAGAAAGAAGTTTCTCAGAAAGCTTCTTTCACGATTTGAACTGATGATATTTCCTTTATCACCGCAGGCCTCAATGCGATTCAAAGAAGTCCTCCTCAGGTTCCTCAAAAACACTGATAGTGGACTGCTGCATGAAACATAAGTGTAACTCTGAGAGATGAATTCACACATCACCAAGAAGTTTCTAACAAAGCTTCTTTCTAGTTTTCATCTGAGGATACTTCCTTTGTCACCGTAAGCTTCATTACGTTCAGAAGTATCCCATTGCAGATTTCCAGAAAACTGTGTTAGCAAACTGAACACTGAAGACAAACGTGTAACTCTGTGAGTTGCATTCACACATCGAAATGCAGTTTCTCAGAAGGCTTCTTTCCAGTTTTGATCTGAGGTTATTTCCTTTTTCACCATAGCCCACAATGAGCTCCCAAATATCACTTTGCAGAACACAAGATAACAGAGTTAGCAAACTGTTCCAAGAAGGGAAGGGTGGAACTCTGTGTGATGAAGTCACACATCAGAAAGCAATCTCTCAGTAAGCTTCTCTCTAGTTATTATCTGAAGATATATCCTTTTTCACCATGGGCCCCTATGGGCTCCCAAATCTCACTTTGCAGATTCCACGAAAAGAGTGTTAGCAAACTGCTTCCTGAGAACTAAGCAGTAACTCTGGGAGAGGAATTCAGAGAGCAGAAAGAAGTTTCTCAGAAAGCTTCTTTCACGATTTGAACTGATGATATTTCCTTTATCACCGCAGGCCTCAATGCGATTCAAAGAAGTCCTCCTCAGGTTCCTCAAAAACACTGATAGTGGACTGCTGCATGAAACATAAGTGTAACTCTGAGAGATGAATTCACACATCACCAAGAAGTTTCTAACAAAGCTTCTTTCTAGTTTTCATCTGAGGATACTTCCTTTGTCACCGTAAGCTTCATTACGTTCAGAAGTATCCCATTGCAGATTTCCAGAAAACTGTGTTAGCAAACTGAACACTGAAGACAAACGTGTAACTCTGTGAGTTGCATTCACACATCGAAATGCAGTTTCTCAGAAGGCTTCTTTCCAGTTTTGATCTGAGGTTATTTCCTTTTTCACCATAGCCCACAATGAGCTCCCAAATATCACTTTGCAGAACACAAGATAACAGAGTTAGCAAACTGTTCCAAGAAGGGAAGGGTGGAACTCTGTGTGATGAAGTCACACATCAGAAAGCAATCTCTCAGTAAGCTTCTCTCTAGTTATTATCTGAAGATATATCCTTTTTCACCATGGGCCCCTATGGGCTCCCAAATCTCACTTTGCAGATTCCACGAAAAGAGTGTTAGCAAACTGCTTCCTGAGAACTAAGCAGTAACTCTGGGAGAGGAATTCAGAGAGCAGAAAGAAGTTTCTCAGAAAGCTTCTTTCACGATTTGAACTGATGATATTTCCTTTATCACCGCAGGCCTCAATGCGATTCAAAGAAGTCCTCCTCAGGTTCCTCAAAAACACTGATAGTGGACTGCTGCATGAAACATAAGTGTAACTCTGAGAGATGAATTCACACATCACCAAGAAGTTTCTAACAAAGCTTCTTTCTAGTTTTCATCTGAGGATACTTCCTTTGTCACCGTAAGCTTCATTACGTTCAGAAGTATCCCATTGCAGATTTCCAGAAAACTGTGTTAGCAAACTGAACACTGAAGACAAACGTGTAACTCTGTGAGTTGCATTCACACATCGAAATGCAGTTTCTCAGAAGGCTTCTTTCCAGTTTTGATCTGAGGTTATTTCCTTTTCACCATAGCCCACAATGAGCTCCCAAATATCACTTTGCAGAACACAAGATAACAGAGTTAGCAAACTGTTCCAAGAAGGGAAGGGTGGAACTCTGTGTGATGAAGTCACACATCAGAAAGCAATCTCTCAGTAAGCTTCTCTCTAGTTATTATCTGAAGATATATCCTTTTTCACCATGGGCCCCTATGGGCTCCCAAATCTCACTTTGCAGATTCCACGAAAAGAGTGTTAGCAAACTGCTTCCTGAGAACTAAGCAGTAACTCTGGGAGAGGAATTCAGAGAGCAGAAAGAAGTTTCTCAGAAAGCTTCTTTCACGATTTGAACTGATGATATTTCCTTTATCACCGCAGGCCTCAATGCGATTCAAAGAAGTCCTCCTCAGGTTCCTCAAAAACACTGATAGTGGACTGCTGCATGAAACATAAGTGTAACTCTGAGAGATGAATTCACACATCACCAAGAAGTTTCTAACAAAGCTTCTTTCTAGTTTTCATCTGAGGATACTTCCTTTGTCACCGTAAGCTTCATTACGTTCAGAAGTATCCCATTGCAGATTTCCAGAAAACTGTGTTAGCAAACTGAACACTGAAGACAAACGTGTAACTCTGTGAGTTGCATTCACACATCGAAATGCAGTTTCTCAGAAGGCTTCTTTCCAGTTTTGATCTGAGGTTATTTCCTTTTTCACCATAGCCCACAATGAGCTCCCAAATATCACTTTGCAGAACACAAGATAACAGAGTTAGCAAACTGTTCCAAGAAGGGAAGGGTGGAACTCTGTGTGATGAAGTCACACATCAGAAAGCAATCTCTCAGTAAGCTTCTCTCTAGTTATTATCTGAAGATATATCCTTTTTCACCATGGGCCCCTATGGGCTCCCAAATCTCACTTTGCAGATTCCACGAAAAGAGTGTTAGCAAACTGCTTCCTGAGAACTAAGCAGTAACTCTGGGAGAGGAATTCAGAGAGCAGAAAGAAGTTTCTCAGAAAGCTTCTTTCACGATTTGAACTGATGATATTTCCTTTATCACCGCAGGCCTCAATGCGATTCAAAGAAGTCCTCCTCAGGTTCCTCAAAAACACTGATAGTGGACTGCTGCATGAAACATAAGTGTAACTCTGAGAGATGAATTCACACATCACCAAGAAGTTTCTAACAAAGCTTCTTTCTAGTTTTCATCTGAGGATACTTCCTTTGTCACCGTAAGCTTCATTACGTTCAGAAGTATCCCATTGCAGATTTCCAGAAAACTGTGTTAGCAAACTGAACACTGAAGACAAACGTGTAACTCTGTGAGTTGCATTCACACATCGAAATGCAGTTTCTCAGAAGGCTTCTTTCCAGTTTTGATCTGAGGTTATTTCCTTTTTCACCATAGCCCACAATGAGCTCCCAAATATCACTTTGCAGAACACAAGATAACAGAGTTAGCAAACTGTTCCAAGAAGGGAAGGGTGGAACTCTGTGTGATGAAGTCACACATCAGAAAGCAATCTCTCAGTAAGCTTCTCTCTAGTTATTATCTGAAGATATATCCTTTTTCACCATGGGCCCCTATGGGCTCCCAAATCTCACTTTGCAGATTCCACGAAAAGAGTGTTAGCAAACTGCTTCCTGAGAACTAAGCAGTAACTCTGGGAGAGGAATTCAGAGAGCAGAAAGAAGTTTCTCAGAAAGCTTCTTTCACGATTTGAACTGATGATATTTCCTTTATCACCGCAGGCCTCAATGCGATTCAAAGAAGTCCTCCTCAGGTTCCTCAAAAACACTGATAGTGGACTGCTGCATGAAACATAAGTGTAACTCTGAGAGATGAATTCACACATCACCAAGAAGTTTCTAACAAAGCTTCTTTCTAGTTTTCATCTGAGGATACTTCCTTTGTCACCGTAAGCTTCATTACGTTCAGAAGTATCCCATTGCAGATTTCCAGAAAACTGTGTTAGCAAACTGAACACTGAAGACAAACGTGTAACTCTGTGAGTTGCATTCACACATCGAAATGCAGTTTCTCAGAAGGCTTCTTTCCAGTTTTGATCTGAGGTTATTTCCTTTTTCACCATAGCCCACAATGAGCTCCCAAATATCACTTGCAGAACACAAGATAACAGAGTTAGCAAACTGTTCCAAGAAGGGAAGGGTGGAACTCTGTGTGATGAAGTCACACATCAGAAAGCAATCTCTCAGTAAGCTTCTCTCTAGTTATTATCTGAAGATATATCCTTTTTCACCATGGGCCCCTATGGGCTCCCAAATCTCACTTTGCAGATTCCACGAAAAGAGTGTTAGCAAACTGCTTCCTGAGAACTAAGCAGTAACTCTGGGAGAGGAATTCAGAGAGCAGAAAGAAGTTTCTCAGAAAGCTTCTTTCACGATTTGAACTGATGATATTTCCTTTATCACCGCAGGCCTCAATGCGATTCAAAGAAGTCCTCCTCAGGTTCCTCAAAAACACTGATAGTGGACTGCTGCATGAAACATAAGTGTAACTCTGAGAGATGAATTCACACATCACCAAGAAGTTTCTAACAAAGCTTCTTTCTAGTTTTCATCTGAGGATACTTCCTTTGTCACCGTAAGCTTCATTACGTTCAGAAGTATCCCATTGCAGATTTCCAGAAAACTGTGTTAGCAAACTGAACACTGAAGACAAACGTGTAACTCTGTGAGTTGCATTCACACATCGAAATGCAGTTTCTCAGAAGGCTTCTTTCCAGTTTTGATCTGAGGTTATTTCCTTTTTCACCATAGCCCACAATGAGCTCCCAAATATCACTTTGCAGAACACAAGATAACAGAGTTAGCAAACTGTTCCAAGAAGGGAAGGGTGGAACTCTGTGTGATGAAGTCACACATCAGAAAGCAATCTCTCAGTAAGCTTCTCTCTAGTTATTATCTGAAGATATATCCTTTTTCACCATGGGCCCCTATGGGCTCCCAAATCTCACTTTGCAGATTCCACGAAAAGAGTGTTAGCAAACTGCTTCCTGAGAACTAAGCAGTAACTCTGGGAGAGGAATTCAGAGAGCAGAAAGAAGTTTCTCAGAAAGCTTCTTTCACGATTTGAACTGATGATATTTCCTTTATCACCGCAGGCCTCAATGCGATTCAAAGAAGTCCTCCTCAGGTTCCTCAAAAACACTGATAGTGGACTGCTGCATGAAACATAAGTGTAACTCTGAGAGATGAATTCACACATCACCAAGAAGTTTCTAACAAAGCTTCTTTCTAGTTTTCATCTGAGGATACTTCCTTTGTCACCGTAAGCTTCATTACGTTCAGAAGTATCCCATTGCAGATTTCCAGAAAACTGTGTTAGCAAACTGAACACGGAATACAAACGTGTAACTCTGTGAGTTGCATTCACACATCGAAATGCAGTTTCTCAGAAGGCTTCTTTCCAGTTTTGATCTGAGGTTATTTCCTTTTTCACCATACCCCACAATGAGCTCCCAAATATCACTTTGCAGAACACAAGATAACAGAGTTAGCAAACTGTTCCAAGAAGGGAAGGGTGGAACTCTGTGTGATGAAGTCACACATCAGAAAGCAATCTCTCAGTAAGCTTCTCTCTAGTTATTATCTGAAGATATATCCTTTTTCACCATGGGCCCCTATGGGCTCCCAAATCTCACTTTGCAGATTCACGAAAAGAGTGTTAGCAAACTGCTTCCTGAGAACTAAGCAGTAACTCTGGGAGAGGAATTCAGAGAGCAGAAAGAAGTTTCTCAGAAAGCTTCTTTCACGATTTGAACTGATGATATTTCCTTTATCACCGCAGGCCTCAATGCGATTCAAAGAAGTCCTCCTCAGGTTCCTCAAAAACACTGATAGTGGACTGCTGCATGAAACATAAGTGTAACTCTGAGAGATGAATTCACACATCACCAAGAAGTTTCTAACAAAGCTTCTTTCTAGTTTTCATCTGAGGATACTTCCTTTGTCACCGTAAGCTTCATTACGTTCAGAAGTATCCCATTGCAGATTTCCAGAAAACTGTGTTAGCAAACTGAACACTGAAGACAAACGTGTAACTCTGTGAGTTGCATTCACACATCGAAATGCAGTTTCTCAGAAGGCTTCTTTCCAGTTTTGATCTGAGGTTATTTCCTTTTTCACCATAGCCCACAATGAGCTCCCAAATATCACTTTGCAGAACACAAGATAACAGAGTTAGCAAACTGTTCCAAGAAGGGAAGGGTGGAACTCTGTGTGATGAAGTCACACATCAGAAAGCAATCTCTCAGTAAGCTTCTCTCTAGTTATTATCTGAAGATATATCCTTTTTCACCATGGGCCCCTATGGGCTCCCAAATCTCACTTTGCAGATTCCACGAAAAGAGTGTTAGCAAACTGCTTCCTGAGAACTAAGCAGTAACTCTGGGAGAGGAATTCAGAGAGCAGAAAGAAGTTTCTCAGAAAGCTTCTTTCACGATTTGAACTGATGATATTTCCTTTATCACCGCAGGCCTCAATGCGATTCAAAGAAGTCCTCCTCAGGTTCCTCAAAAACACTGATAGTGGACTGCTGCATGAAACATAAGTGTAACTCTGAGAGATGAATTCACACATCACCAAGAAGTTTCTAACAAAGCTTCTTTCTAGTTTTCATCTGAGGATACTTCCTTTGTCACCGTAAGCTTCATTACGTTCAGAGTATCCCATTGCAGATTTCCAGAAAACTGTGTTAGCAAACTGAACACTGAAGACAAACGTGTAACTCTGTGAGTTGCATTCACACATCGAAATGCAGTTTCTCAGAAGGCTTCTTTCCAGTTTTGATCTGAGGTTATTTCCTTTTTCACCATAGCCCCCAATGAGCTCCCAAATATCACTTTGCAGAACACAAGATAACAGAGTTAGCAAACTGTTCCAAGAAGGGAAGGGTGGAACTCTGTGTGATGAAGTCACACATCAGAAAGCAATCTCTCAGTAAGCTTCTCTCTAGTTATTATCTGAAGATATATCCTTTTTCACCATGGGCCCCTATGGGCTCCCAAATCTCACTTTGCAGATTCCACGAAAAGAGTGTTAGCAAACTGCTTCCTGAGAACTAAGCAGTAACTCTGGGAGAGGAATTCAGAGAGCAGAAAGAAGTTTCTCAGAAAGCTTCTTTCACGATTTGAACTGATGATATTTCCTTTATCACCGCAGGCCTCAATGCGATTCAAAGAAGTCCTCCTCAGGTTCCTCAAAAACACTGATAGTGGACTGCTGCATGAAACATAAGTGTAACTCTGAGAGATGAATTCACACATCACCAAGAAGTTTCTAACAAAGCTTCTTTCTAGTTTTCATCTGAGGATACTTCCTTTGTCACCGTAAGCTTCATTACGTTCAGAAGTATCCCATTGCAGATTTCCAGAAAACTGTGTTAGCAAACTGAACACTGAAGACAAACGTGTAACTCTGTGAGTTGCATTCACACATCGAAATGCAGTTTCTCAGAAGGCTTCTTTCCAGTTTTGATCTGAGGTTATTTCCTTTTTCACCATAGCCCACAATGAGCTCCCAAATATCACTCTGCAGAACACAAGATAACAGAGTTAGCAAACTGTTCCAAGAAGGGAAGGTGGAACTCTGTGTGATGAAGTCACACATCAGAAAGCAATCTCTCAGTAACCTTCTCTCAAGTTATTATCTGAAGATATATCCTTTTTCACCATGGGCCCCAATGGGCTCCCAAATCTCACTTTGCAGAATCCACGAAAACAGTGTTAGCAAAAGGATTCCTGAGAACTAAGCAGTAACTCTGGGAGAGGAATTCAGAGAGCAGAAAGAAGTTTCTCAGAAAGCTTCTTTCACGATTTGAACTGATGATATTTCCTTTATCACCGCAGGCCTCAATGCGATTCAAAGTAGTCCACCTCAGGTTCCTCAAAAACACTGATAGTGGACTGCTTCATGAAACATAAGTGTAACTCTGAGAGATGAATTCACACATTTCCAAGAAGTTTCTAACAAAGCTTCTTTCTAGTTTTCATCTGAGGATACTTCCTTTGTCACCGTAAACTACTTTACTTTCAGAAGTATCCCATTGCAGATTTCCAGAAAACTGTGTTAGCAAACTGAACACTGAAGACAAACGTGTAACTCTATGAGTTGCATTCACACATCGAAATGCAGTTTCTCAGAAGGCTTCTTTCCAGTTTTGATCTGAGGTTATTTCCTTTTTCACCATAGCGCACAATGAGCTCCCAAATATCACTTTGCGGAACACAAGATAACAGAGTAAGCAGACTGTTCCAGGAAGGGAAGGATGGAAATCTGTGTGATGAAGTCACACATCAGAAAGCAATCTCTCAGTAAGCTTCTCTCAAGTTATTATCTGAAGATATATCCTTTTTCACCATGGGCCCCTATGGGCTCCCAAATCTCACTTTGCAGATTCCACGAAAAGAGTGTTAGCAAACTGCTTCCTGAGAACAAAGCAGTAACTCTGGGAGAGGATTTCAGAGAGCAGAAAGAAGTTTCTCAGAAAGCTTCTTTCACGATTTGAAGTGATGATATTTCCTTTATCACCGCAGGCCTCAATGCGATTCAAAGAAGTCCTCCTCAGGTTCCTCGAAAACACTGAGAGCGGACAGCTGCATGAAACATAAGTGTAACTCTGAGAGATGAATTCACACATCACCAAGAAGTTTCTAACAAAGCTTCTTTCTAGTTTTCATCTGAGGATACTTCCTTTGTCACCGTAAGCTTCATTACGTTCAGAAGTATCCCATTGCAGATTTCCAGAAAACTGTGTTAGCAAATTGAACACTGAAGAGAAACGTGTAACTCTGTGAGTTGCATCCACACATCGAAATGCAGTTTCTCAGAAGGCTTCTTTTCAGTTTTGATCTGAGGTTATTTCCTTTTTCACCATAGCCCACAACGAGCTCCCGAATATTACTTTGCAGAACACAAGATAACAGAGTTAGCAAACTGTTCCAAGAAGGAAAGGGTGGAACTCTGTTTGATGAAGTCACACTTCAGAAAGCAATCTCTCCGTAAGCTTCTCTCTAGTTATTATCTGAAGATATATCCTTTTTCACCATGGGCCCCTATGGGCTCCCAAATCTCACTTTGCAAATTCCACGAAAGGAGTGTTAGCAAACTGCTTCCTGAGAACTAAGCAGTAACTCTGGGAGAGAAATTCAGAGAGCAGAAAGAAGTTTCTCAGAAAGCTTCTTTCACGATTTGAACTGATGATATTTCCTTTATCACCACAGGCCTCAATGCGATTCGAAGAATCAGGTTTCTTAAAAACACTGATAGTGGACTGCAGCATGACACATAAGTGTAACTCTGAGAGATGAATTCACACATCACCAAGAAGTTTCTAACAAAGCTTCTTTCTAGTTTTCATCTGAGGATACTTCCTTTGTCACCGTAAGCTTAATTACGTTTCGAAGTATCCCATTGCAGATTTCCAGAAAACTGTGTTAGCAAACTGAACACTGAAGACAAACGTGTAACTCTGTGAGTTTCATTCACACATCGAAATGCAGTTTCTCAGAAGGCTTCTTTCCAGTTTTGATCTGAGGTTATTTCCTTTTTCACCATAGCCCACAATGAGATCCCAAATATCACTCTGCAGAACACAAGATAACAGAGTTAGCAAACTGTTCCAAGAAGAGAAGGGTGGAACTCTGTGTGATGAAGTCACACATCAGAAAGCAATCTCTCAGTAACCTTCTCTCAAGTTATTATCTGAAGATATATCCTTTTTCACCATGGGCCCCAATGGGCAACCAAATCTCACTTTGCAGAATCCACGAAAACAGGGTTAGCAAAAGGATTCCTGAGAACTAAGCAGTAACTCTGGGAGAGGAATTCATAGAGCAGAAAGAAGTTTCTCAGAAAGCTTCTTTCACGATTTGAACTGATGATATTTCCTTTATCACCGCAGGCCTCAATGCGATTCAAAGTAGTCCACCTCAGGTTCCTCAAAAACACTGATAGTGGACTTCTGCATGAAACATAAGTGTAACTCTGAGAGATGAATTCACACATCACCAAGAAGTTTCTAACAAAGTTTCTTTCTAGATTTCATCTGATGATACTTCCTTTGTCACCGTAAACTACTTTACGTTCAGAAGTATCCCATTGCAGATTTCCAGAAAACTGTGTTAGCAAACTGAACACTGAAGACAAACGTGTAACTCTGTGAGTTGCATTCACACATCGAAATGCAGTTTCTCAGAAGGCTTCTTTCCAGTTTTGATCTGAGGTTATTTCCTTTTTCACCATAGCCCACATTGAGCTCCCAAATATCACTTTGCGGAACACAAGATAACAGAGTAAGGAGACTGATCCATGAAGGGAAGGATGGAACTCTGTGTGATGAAGTCAAACATCAGAAAGCAATCTCTCAGTAAGCTTCTCTCAAGTTATTATCTGAAGATATATCCTTTTTCACCATGGGCCCCTATGGGCTCCCAAATCTCACTTTTGCAGATTCCACGAAAAGAGTGTTAGCAAACTGCTTCCTGAGAACTCAGCAGCAACACTGGGGAGAGGAATTCAGAGAGCAGAAAGAAGTTTTATCAGAAAGCTTCTTCACGATTTTGAACTGATGATATTTTCCTTTATCACCGCAGGCCTCAATTGCGATTCCAAGAAATCCTCCTCAGGTTCCTCAAAAACCACTGATAGTGGACTGCTGCATGAAACGTAAGTGTACTACTCTGAGAGATGAATAAACACATCACCAAGAAGTTTATAAACAAAGCTTCTTTCTAGTTTTTCATCTTGAGGATACTTCCTTTGTCACGTAAGCTTCATTACGGTAAGAAGTATCCCATTGCAGATATCCGAAAACTGTGTCTTAGCAAACTGAACACTGAAGGACAACGTGTAACTCCTGTGAGTTGCAAGACAACGGAAATACAGTTTCTTTCTTCCTCAGAAGGCTTTTTCCAATTTGATCTGAGGTTATTTCCTTTTATTACCCATAGCCCACAATAGCTCCCAAATATCACTTTGCAGAACACAAGATAACAGAGAAAGGAGACTGATCCAGGAAGGGAAGGATGGAACTCTGTGTGATGAAGTCAAACATCAGAAAGCAATCTCTCAGTAAGCTTCTCTCAAGTTATTATCTGAAGATATATCCTTTTTCACCATGGGCCCCTATGGGCTCCCAAATCTCACTTTGCAGATTCCACGAAAAGAGTGTTAGCAAACTGCTTCCTGAGAACAAAGCAGTAACTCTGGGAGAGGATTTCAGAGAGCAGAAAGAAGTTTCTCAGAAAGCTTCTTTCACGATTTGAAGTGATGATATTTCCTTTATCACCGCAGGCCTCAATGCGATTCGAAGAATCAGGTTTCTTAAAAACACTGATAGTGGAATGCAGCATGACACATAAGTGTAACTCTGAGAGATGAATTCACACATCACCAAGAAGTTTCTAACAAAGCTTCTTTCTAGTTTTCATCTGAGGATACTTCCTTTGTCACCGTAAGCTTAATTACGTTTCGAAGTATCCCATTGCAGATTTCCAGAAAACTGTGTTAGCAAACTGAACACTGAAGACAAACGTGTAACTCTGTGAGTTGCATGCACACATCGAAATGCAGTTTCTCAGAAGGCTTCTTTCCAGTTTTGATCTGAGGTTATTTCCTTTTTCAGCATAGCCCACAATGAGCTCCCAAATATCACTCTGCAGAGCACAAGATAACGGAGTTAGCAAACTGTTCCAAGAAGGGAAGTGTGGAACTCTGTGTGATGAAGTCACACATCAGAAAGCAATCTCTCAGTAAGCTTCTCTCTAGTTATTATGTGAAGATATATCCTTTTTCACCATGGGCCCCTATGGGATCCCAAATCTCACTTTGCAGATTCCACGAAAAGAGTGTTAGCAAACTGCTTCCTGAGAACTAAGCAGTAACTCTGGGAGAGGAATTCAGAGAGCAGAAAGAAGTTTCTCAGAAAGCTTCTTTCACGATTTGAACTGATGATATTCCTTTTATCACCGCGGGGCTCAATGCGATTCAAAGAAGTCCTCCTCAGGTTCCTGAAAAACAGTGATACCAGACTGCTGCATGAAACATAAGTGTAACTCTGAGAGATGAATTCACACATGACCAAGAAGTTTCTAACAAAGCTTCTTTCTAGTTTTCATCTGAGGATACTTCCTTTGTCACCGTAAGCTTCATTACGTTCAGAGGTATCCCATTGCAGATTTCCAGGAAACTGTGTTAGCAAACTGAACACTGAAGACAAACGTGTATCTCTGTGAGTTGCATTCACACCTCGAAATGCAGTTTCTCAGAAGGCTTCTTTCCAGTTTTGATCTGAGGTTATTTCCTTTTTCACCAGACCCCACAATGAGCTCCCAAATATCACTTTGCAGAACACAAGTTAGCATAGTTAGCAGACTGTTCCAAGAAGGAAAGGTGTAACTCTGTGTGATGAAGTCACACATCAGTAAGCAATCTCTCAGTAAGCTTCTCTCTAGTTATTATGTGAAGATATACTTTTTCCC
>NC_044551.1:47198841-47213724 GCF_007565055.1 Rhinopithecus roxellana
ATCTGCAATGGGATACCTCTGAACGTAATGAAGCTTACTGTGACAAAGGAAGTATCCTCCGATGAAAATTAGAAATAAGCTTTGTTAGAAATTTCTTGGTTATGTGTGAATTCATCTCTCAGAGTTACACTTCTGTTTCATGCAGCAGTCCACTATCAGTGTTTTTGAGGAAGAAGAGGAGGACTACTTTGAATCGCATTGAGGCCTGCGGAGATAAAGGAAATATCATCAGTTCAAATCGTGAAAGAAGCTTTCTGAGAAACTTCTTTCTGTTCTCTGAATTCCTCTCCCAGAGTTACTGCTTATTTCTCAGGTAGCAGTTTGCTAACACTGTTTTCGTAGATTCTGCAAAGTGAGATTTGGGAGCCCATAGGGGCCCATGGTCAAAAAGGATATATCTTCAGATAATAACTAGAGAGAAACTTACTGAGAGATTGCTGTCTGATGTGTGACTTCATCACACAGAGTTCCACCCTTCCCTTCTTGGAACAGTCTGATAACTCTGTTATCTTGTGTTCTTCAAGGTGATATTTGGGAGCTCATTGTGGGCTATGGTGAAAAAGGAAATAACCTCAGATCAAAACTGGAAAGAAGCCTTCTGAGAAACTGCATTTCGATGTGTGAATGCAACTCACAGAGTTACACGTTTGTCCTCAGAGTTCAGTTTCCTAACACAGTTTTCTGGAAATCTACAATGGGATACTTCTGAACGTAATGAAGCTTAAGGTGACAAAGGAAGTATCCTCAGATGAAAACTAGAAAGAAGCTTTGTTAGAAACTTCTTGGTGATGTGTGAATTCATCTCTCAGAGTTACACTTATGTTTCATGCTGCAGTCCACTATCAGTGTTTTTAAGGAACCTGCGGAGGACTTCATCGAATCGCAATGAGGCCTACGGTGATCAAGGAAATATCATCAGTTCAAATCCTGAAAGAAGCTTTCTGAGAAACTTCTCTCGGCTCTCTGAATTCCTCTCCCAGAGTTACTGCATACTTCTCAGAAAGCAGTTTGCTAACACTCTCTTCGTGGAATTTGCAAAGTGAGATTTCGGAGCCCATAGGGGCCCATGATGAAAAAGGATATATCTTCAGATAATAACTAAAGAGAAGCTTACTGAGAGATTGCTTTCTGATGTGTGACTTCCTCTCACAGAGTTCCACCTTTCCCTTCTTGGAACAGTTTGCGTACTCTGTTATCTTGTGTTCTGTAAAATGATATTTGGGAGCTCATTGTGGGCTATGGTGAAAAAGGAAATAACCTCAGATCAAAACTGGAAAGAAGCCTTCTGAGAAACTGCATTTCGATGTGTGAATGCAACTCACAGAGTTACAGGTATGCCTTCAGTTTTCAGTTTGCTAACACAGTTTTCTGGAAATCTGCAATGGGATACTTCTGAACGTAATGAAGCTTACCGTGACAAAGGAAGTATCCTCAGATGAAAACTAGAAGGAAGCTTTGTTAGAAAATTCTTGGTGATGTGTGAATTCATCTCTCAGAGTTACACTTATGTTTCATGCAGCAGTCCACTATCAGTGTTTTTGAGGCACCTGAGGAGGACTTCTTCGAATCGCATTGAGGCCTGCGGTGATAAAGGAAATATCATCAGTTCAAATCGTGAAAGAAGGCTTTCTGAGAAACTTCTTTCTGCTCTCTGAATTCCTCTCCCAGAGTTACTGCTTAGTTCTCAGGAAGCAGTTTTTAAACACTGTTTTCGTGGAGTCTGCAAAGTGAGATTTGGGAGTGCATAGGGGCCCGTGGTGAAAAAGGATATATCTTCAGAAAATAACTAGAGAGAAGCTTACTGAGAGATTTCTTTCTGATGTGTGACTTCATCACACAGAGTTCCACCCTTCCCTCCTTGGAACAGTTTGCTAACTCTGTTATCTCATGTTCGGCAGAGTGATACTTGGGAGCTCATTGTGGGCTATGGTGAAAAAGGAAATAACCTCAGATCAAAACTGGAAAGAAGCCTTCTGAAAAACTACATTTCGATGTGTGAATGAAACTCACAGAGTTACACTTTTGTCTTCAGTGTTCAGTTTCCTAACACTGTTTTCTGGAAATCTGCAATGGGATACTTCTGAACGTAATGAAGCTTATGGTGACAAAGGAAGTATCCTCAGATGAAAACTAGAAGGAAGCTTTGTTAAGAAACTTCTTGGTGATGTGTGAATTCATCTCTAGAGTTACACTTATGTTTCATGCAGCAGTCCACTATCAGTGTTTTTAAGGAACTGAGGAGAGGACATCTTTGAATTGCATTGAGGCCTGCGGTGATAAAGGAAATATCATCAGTTCAAATCGTGGGAGAAGCTTTCTGAGAAACTTCTTTCTGCTTTTCTGAATTCCTCTCCCAGAGTACTGCTTAGTTCTCAGGAAGCAGTTTGCTAACACTCTTTTCGTGGAATCTGCAAAGTGGATTGGGAGCCCATAGGGGCCCTCGGTGAAAAAGGATATATCTTCAGATAATAACTAGCGAGAAGCTTACTGAGAGATTGCTTTCTGATGTGTGACTTCATCAAACAGAGTTCCACCCTTTCCTTCTTGTAACAGTTTGCTAACTCTGTTATCTTGTGTTCTGCAAAGTGATATTTGGGAGCTCATTGTAGGCTCTGGTGACAAAGGAAATAACCTCAGATCAAAACTGGAAAGAAGCCTTCTGAGAAACTGCATTTCGCTGTGTGAATGCAACTCACAAAGTTACAAGTTTGTATTCAGTGTTCAGTTTGCTAACACAGTTTTCTGGAAATCTGCAATGGGATACCTCTGAACGTATTGAAGCTTACGGTGACAAAGGAAGTATCCTCAGATGAAAACTAGAAAGAAGCTTTGTTAGAAACTTCTTGGTGATGTGTGAATTCATCTCTCAGAGTTACACTTATGTTTCATACAGTAGTCCACAATCAGTGTTTTTGAGGAACCTGAGGAGGATTTCTTTGAATCGCATTGAGGCCTGCGGTGATAAGGAAATATCATCAGTTCAAATCGTGAAAGAAGCTTTCTGAGAAATTTCTTTCTGCTCTCTGAATTCCTCTCCCAGAGTTACTGCTTAGTTCTCAGGAAGCAGTTTGCTAACACTCTTTTCGTGGAAACTGCAAAGTGTGATTTGGGAGCCCATAGGGGCCCATGGTGAGAAAGGATATATCTTCAGATAATAACTAGAGAGAAGCTTACTGAGAGATTGCTTTCTGATGTGTGACTTCATCACACAGAGTTCCACCCTTTCCTTCTTGGAACAGTCTGCTAACTCTGTTATCTTGTGTTCTGCAAAGTGATATTTGGGAGCTCATTGTGGGGTATGGTGAAAAAGGAAATAACCTCAGATCAAAACTGGAAAGAAGCCTTCTGGGAAACTGCATTTCGAGGTGAGAATGCAACTCACAGAGTTACACGTTTGTCTTCAGTGTTCAGTTTGCTAACACAGTTTTCTGGAAATCTGCAATGTGATACTTCTGAACGTAATGAAGCTTACGGTGACAAAGGAAGTATCCTCAGATGAAAACTAGAAATAAGCTTTGTTAGAAACTTCTTGGTGATGTGTGAATTCATCTCTCAGAAGTTACACTTAGTTTCATGCAGCAGTCCACTATCAGTGGTTTTTGAGGAACCTGAGGAGGACTTCTTGAATCGCATTGAGGCCTGCGGTGATAAAGGAAATATCATCAGTTCAAATCGTGAAAGAAGCTTTCTGAGAAACTTCTTTCTGCTCTGAATTCCTCTCCCAGAGTTACTAGCTTAGTTCTCAGGAAGCAGTTTGCTAACACTCTTTTCGTGGAATCTGCAAGTGAGATTTGGGAGCCATAGGGGCCCATGGTGAAAAGGATATATCTTCAGATAATAACTAGAGAGAAGCTTACTGAGAGATTGCTTCTGATGTGTGACTTCATCACACAGAGTTCCACCCTTCCTTCTTGGAACAGTTTGCTAACTCTGTTATCTTGTGTTCTGCAAAGTGATATTTGGGAGCTCATTGTGGGCTATGGTGAAAAAGGAAATAACCTCAGATCTAAAATGGAAAGAAGCCTTCTGAGAAACTGCATTTCGATGTGTGAATGCAACTCACAGAGTTACACGTTTGTCTTCAGTGTTCAGTTTGCTAACACAGTTTTCTGGAAATCTGCAATGGGATACTTCTGAACGTAATGAAGCTTACGGTGACAAAGGAAGTATCCTCAGATGAAAACTAGAAAGAAGCTTTGTTAGAAACTTCTTGGTGATGTGTGAATTCATCTCTCAGAGTTACACTTATGTTTCATGCAGCAGTCCACTATCAGTGTTTTTGAGGAACCTGAGGAGGACTTCTTTGAATCGCATTGAGGCCTGCGGTGATAAAGGAAATATCATCAGTTCAATCGTGAAAGAAGCTTTCTGAGAAACTTCTTTCTGCTCTCTGAATTCCTCTCCCAGAGTTACTGCTTAGTTCTCAGGAAGCAGTTTGCTAACACTCTTTTCGTGGAATCTGCAAAGTGAGATTTGGGAGCCCATAGGGGCCCATGGTGAAAAAGGATATATCTTCAGATAATAACTAGAGAGAAGCTTACTGAGAGATTGCTTTCTGATGTGTGACTTCATCACACAGAGTTCCACCCTTCCCTTCTTGGAACAGTTTGCTAACTCTGTTATCTTGTGTTCTGCAAAGTGATATTGGGAGCTCATTGTGGCTATGGTGAAAAAGGAAATAACCTCAGATCAAAACTGGAAAGAAGCCTTCTGAGAAACTGCATTTCGATGTGTGAATGCAACTCACAGAGTTACACGTTTGTCTTCAGTGTTCAGTTTGCTAACACAGTTTTCTGGAATCTGCAATGGGATACTTCTGAACGTAATGAGCTTACGGTGACAAAGGAAGTATCCTCAGATGAAAACTAGAAAGAAGCTTTGTTAGAAACTTCTTGGTGATGTGTGAATTCATCTCTCAGAGTTACACTTATGTTTCATGCAGCAGTCCACTATCAGTGTTTTTAAGGAACCTGAGGAGGACTTCTTTGAATCGCATTGAGGCCTGCGGTGATAAAGGAAATATCATCAGTTCAAATCGTGAAAGAAGCTTTCTGAGAAACTTCTTTCTGCTCTCTGAATTCCTCTCCCAGGTTACTGCTTAGTTCTCAGGAAGCAGTTTGCTAACACTCTTTTCGTGGAATCTGCAAAGTGAGATTTGGGAGCCCATAGGGGCCCATGGTGAAAAAGGATATATCTTCAGATAATAACTAGAGAGAAGCTTACTGAGAGATTGCTTTCTGATGTGTGACTTCATCACACAGAGTTCCACCCTTCCCTTCTTGGAACAGTTTGCTAACTCTGTTATCTTGTGTTCTGCAAAGTGATATTTGGGAGCTCATTGTGGGCTATGGTGAAAAAGGAAATAACCTCAGATCAAAACTGGAAAGAAGCCTTCTGAGAAACTGCATTTCGATGTGTGAATGCAACTCACAGAGTTACACGTTTGTCTTCAGTGTTCAGTTTGCTAACACAGTTTTCTGGAAATCTGCAATGGGATACTTCTGAACGTAATGAAGCTTACGGTGACAAAGGAAGTATCCTCAGATGAAAACTAGAAAGAAGCTTTGTTAGAAACTTCTTGGTGATGTGTGAATTCATCTCTCAGAGTTACACTTATGTTTCATGCAGCAGTCCACTATCAGTGTTTTTGAGGAACCTGAGGAGGACTTCTTTGAATCGCATTGAGGCCTGCGGTGATAAAGGAAATATCATCAGTTCAAATCGTGAAAGAAGCTTTCTGAGAAACTTCTTTCTGCTCTCTGAATTCCTCTCCCAGAGTTACTGCTTAGTTCTCAGGAAGCAGTTTGCTAACACTCTTTTCGTGGAATCTGCAAAGTGAGATTTGGGAGCCCATAGGGGCCCATGGTGAAAAAGGATATATCTTCAGATAATAACTAGAGAGAAGCTTACTGAGAGATTGCTTTCTGATGTGTGACTTCATCACACAGAGTTCCACCCTTCCCTTCTTGGAACAGTTTGCTAACTCTGTTATCTTGTGTTCTGCAAAGTGATATTTGGGAGCTCATTGTGGGCTATGGTGAAAAAGGAAATAACCTCAGATCAAAACTGGAAAGAAGCCTTCTGAGAAACTGCATTTCGATGTGTGAATGCAACTCACAGAGTTACACGTTTGTCTTCAGTGTTCAGTTTGCTAACACAGTTTTCTGGAAATCTGCAATGGGATACCTTGAACGTAATGAAGCTTACGGTGACAAAGGAAGTATCCTCAGATGAAAACTAGAAAGAAGCTTTGTTAGAAACTTCTTGGTGATGTGTGAATTCATCTCTCAGAGTTACACTTATGTTTCATGCAGCAGTCCACTATCAGTGTTTTGAGGAACCTGAGGAGGACTTCTTTCGAATCGCATTGAGGCCTGCGGTGATAAAGGAAATATCATCAGTTCAAATCGTGAAAGAAGCTTTCTGAGAAACTTCTTTCTGCTCTCTGAATTCCTCTCCCAGAGTTACTGCTTAGTTCTCAGGAAGCAGTTTGCTCACACTCTTTTCGTGGAATCTGCAAAGTGAGATTTGGGAGCCCATAGGGGCCCATGGTGAAAAAGGATATATCTTCAGATAATAACTAGAGAGAAGCTTACTGAGAGATTGCTTTCTGATGTGTGACTTCATCACACAGAGTTCCACCCTTCCCTTCTTGGAACAGTTTGCTAACTCTGTTATCTTGTGTTCTGCAAAGTGATATTTGGGAGCTCATTGTGGGCTATGGTGAAAAAGGAAATAACCTCAGATCAAAACTGGAAAGAAGCCTTCTGAGAAACTGCATTTCGATGTGTGAATGCAACTCACAGAGTTACACGTTTGTCTTCAGTGTTCAGTTTGCTAACACAGTTTTCTGGAAATCTGCAATGGGATACTCTGAACGTAATGAAGCTTACGGTGACAAAGGAAGTATCCTCAGATGAAAACTAGAAAGAAGCTTTGTTAGAAACTTCTTGGTGATGTGTGAATTCATCTCTCAGAGTTACACTTATGTTTCATGCAGCAGTCCACTATCAGTGTTTTTGAGGAACCTGAGGAGGACTTCTTTGAATCGCATTGAGGCCTGCGGTGATAAAGGAAATATCATCAGTTCAAATCGTGAAAGAAGCTTTCTGAGAAACTTCTTTCTGCTCTCTGAATTCCTCTCCCAGAGTTACTGCTTAGTTCTCAGGAAGCAGTTTGCTAACACTCTTTTCGTGGAATCTGCAAAGTGAGATTTGGGAGCCCATAGGGGCCCATGGTGAAAAAGGATATATCTTCAGATAATAACTAGAGAGAAGCTTACTGAGAGATTGCTTTCTGATGTGTGACTTCATCACACAGAGTTCCACCCTTCCCTTCTTGGAACAGTTTGCTAACTCTGTTATCTTGTGTTCTGCAAAGTGATATTTGGGAGCTCATTGTGGGCTATGGTGAAAAAGGAAATAACCTCAGATCAAAACTGGAAAGAAGCCTTCTGAGAAACTGCATTTCGATGTGTGAATGCAACTCACAGAGTTACACGTTTGTCTTCAGTGTTCAGTTTGCTAACACAGTTTTCTGGAAATCTGCAATGGGATACTTCTGAACGTAATGAAGCTTACGGTGACAAAGGAAGTATCCTCAGATGAAAACTAGAAAGAAGCTTTGTTAGAAACTTCTTGGTGATGTGTGAATTCATCTCTCAGAGTTACACTTATGTTTCATGCAGCAGTCCACTATCAGTGTTTTTAAGGAACCTGAGGAGGACTTCTTTGAATCGCATTGAGGCCTGCGGTGATAAAGGAAATATCATCAGTTCAAATCGTGAAAGAAGCTTTCTGAGAAACTTCTTTCTGCTCTCTGAATTCCTCTCCCAGAGTTACTGCTTAGTTCTCAGGAAGCAGTTGCTAACACTCTTTTCGTGGAATCTGCAAAGTGAGATTTGGGAGCCCATAGGGGTCCCATGGTGAAAAAGGATATATCTTCAGATAATAACTAGAGAGAAGCTTACTGAGAGATTGCTTTCTGATGTGTGACTTCATCACACAGAGTTCCACCCTTCCCTTCTTGGAACAGTTTGCTAACTCTGTTATCTTGTGTTCTGCAAAGTGATATTTGGGAGCTCATTGTGGGCTATGGTGAAAAAGGAAATAACCTCAGATCAAAACTGGAAAGAAGCCTTCTGAGAAACTGCATTTCGATGTGTGAATGCAACTCACAGAGTTACACGTTTGTCTTCAGTGTTCAGTTTGCTAACACAGTTTTCTGGAAATCTGCAATGGGATACTTCTGAACGTAATGAAGCTTACGGTGACAAAGGAAGTATCCTCAGATGAAAACTAGAAAGAAGCTTTGTTAGAAACTTCTTGGTGATGTGTGAATTCATCTCTCAGAGTTACACTTATGTTTCATGCAGCAGTCCACTATCAGTGTTTTGAGGAACCTGAGGAGGACTTCTTTGAATCGCATTGAGGCCTGCGGTGATAAAGGAAATATCATCAGTTCAAATCGTGAAAGAAGCTTTCTGAGAAACTTCTTTCTGCTCTCTGAATTCCCTCTCCCAGAGTTACTGCTTAGTTCTCAGGAAGCAGTTTGCTAACACTCTTTTCGTGGAATCTGCAAAGTGAGATTTGGGAGCCCATAGGGGCCCATGGTGAAAAAGGATATATCTTCAGATAATAACTAGAGAGAAGCTTACTGAGAGATTGCTTTCTGATGTGTGACTTCATCACACAGAGTTCCACACTTCCCTTCTTGGAACAGTTTGCTAACTCTGTTATCTTGTGTTCTGCAAAGTGATATTTGGGAGCTCATTGTGGGCTATGGTGGAAAAGGAAATAACCTCAGATCAAAACTGGAAAGAAGCCTTCTGAGAAACTGCATTTCGATGTGTGAATGCAACTCACAGAGTTACACGTTTGTCTTCAGTGTTCAGTTTGCTAACACAGTTTTCTGGAAATCTGCAATGGGATACTTCTGAACGTAATGAAGCTTACGGTGACAAAGGAAGTATCCTCAGATGAAAACTAGAAAGAAGCTTTGTTAGAAACTTCTTGGTGATGTGTGAATTCATCTCTCAGAGTTACACTTATGTTTCATGCAGCAGTCCACTATCAGTGTTTTTAAGGAACCTGAGGAGGACTTCTTTGAATCGCATTGAGGCCTGCGGTGATAAAGGAAATGTCATCAGTTCAAATCGTGAAAGAAGCTTTCTGAGATACTTCTTCTGCTCTCTGAATTCCTCTCCCAGAGTTACTGCTTAGTTCTCAGGAAGCAGTTTGCTAACACTCTTTTCGTGGAATCTGCAAAGTGAGATTTGGGAGCCCATAGGGGCCCATGGTGAAAAAGGATATATCTTCAGATAATAACTAGAGAGAAGCTTACTGAGAGATTGCTTTCTGATGTGTGACTTCATCACACAGAGTTCCACCCTTCCCTTCTTGGAACAGTTTGCTAACTCTGTTATCTTGTGTTCTGCAAAGTGATATTTGGGAGCTCATTGTGGGCTATGGTGAAAAAGGAAATAACCTCAGATCAAACTGGAAAGAAGCCTTCTGAGAAACTGCATTTCGATGTGTGAATGCAACTCACAGAGTTACACGTTTGTCTTCAGTGTTCAGTTTGCTAACACAGTTTTCTGGAAATCTGCAATGGGATACTTCTGAACGTAATGAAGCTTACGGTGACAAAGGAAGTATCCTCAGATGAAAACTAGAAAGAAGCTTTGTTAGAAACTTCTTGGTGATGTGTGAATTCATCTCTCAGAGTTACACTTATGTTTCATGCAGCAGTCCACTATCAGTGTTTTTGAGGAACCTGAGGAGGACTTCTTTGAATCGCATTGAGGCCTGCGGTGATAAAGGAAATATCATCAGTTCAAATCGTGAAAGAAGCTTTCTGAGAAACTTCTTTCTGCTCTCTGAATTCCTCTCCCAGAGTTACTGCTTAGTTCTCAGGAAGCAGTTTGCTAACACTCTTTTCGTGGAATCTGCAAAGTGAGATTTGGGAGCCCATAGGGGCCCATGGTGAAAAAGGATATATCTTCAGATAATAACTAGAGAGAAGCTTACTGAGAGATTGCTTTCTGATGTGTGACTTCATCACACAGAGTTCCACCCTTCCCTTCTTGGAACAGTTTGCTAACTCTGTTATCTTGTGTTCTGCAAAGTGATATTTGGGAGCTCATTGTGGGCTATGGTGAAAAAGGAAATAACCTCAGATCAAAACTGGAAAGAAGCCTTCTGAGAAACTGCATTTCGATGTGTGAATGCAACTCACAGAGTTACACGTTTGTCTTCAGTGTTCAGTTTGCTAACCCAGTTTTCTGGAAATCTGCAATGGGATACTTCTGAACGTAATGAAGCTTACGGTGACAAAGGAAGTATCCTCAGATGAAAACTAGAAGAAGCTTTGTTAGAAACTTTCTTGGTGATGTGTGAATTCATCTCTCAGAGTTACACTTATGTTTCATGCAGCAGTCCACTATCAGTGTTTTTAAGGAACCTGAGGAGGACTTCTTTGAATCGCATTGAGGCCTGCGGTGATAAAGGAAATATCATCAGTTTCAAATCGTGAAAGAAGCTTTCTGAGAAACTTCTTTCTGCTCTCTGAATTCCTCTCCAGAGTTACTGCTTAGTTCTCAGGAAGCAGTTTGCTAACACTCTTTTCGTGGAATCTGCAAAGTGAGATTTGGGAGCCCATAGGGGCCCATGGTGAAAAAGGATATATCTTCAGATAATAACTAGAGAGAAGCTTACTGAGAGATTGCTTTCTGATGTGTGACTTCATCACACAGAGTTCCACCCTTCCCTTCTTGGAACAGTTTGCTAACTCTGTTATCTTGTGTTCTGCAAAGTGATATTTGGGAGCTCATTGTGGGCTATGGTGAAAAAGGAAATAACCTCAGATCAAAACTGGAAAGAAGCCTTCTGAGAAACTGCATTTCGATGTGTGAATGCAACTCACAGAGTTACACGTTTGTCTTCAGTGTTCAGTTTGCTATCCCAGTTTTCTGGAAATCTGCAATGGGATACTTCTGAACGTAATGAAGCTTACGGTGACAAAGGAAGTATCCTCAGATGAAAACTAGAAAGAAGCTTTGTTAGAAACTTCTTGGTGATGTGTGAATTCATCTCTCAGAGTTACACTTATGTTTCATGCAGCAGTCCACTATCAGTGTTTTTAAGGAACCTGAGGAGGACTTCTTTGAATCGCATTGAGGCCTGCGGTGATAAAGGAAATGTCATCAGTTCAAATCGTAAAAGAAGCTTTCTGAGATACTCCTTTCTGGTCTCTGAATTCCTCTCCCAGAATTACTGCTTAGTTCTCAGGAAGCAGTTTGCTCACACTCTTTTCGTGGAATCTGCAAAGTGAGATTTGGGAGCCCATAGGGGCCCATGGTGAAAAAGGATATATCTTCAGATAATAACTAGAGAGAAGCTTACTGAGAGATTGCTTTCTGATGTGTGACTTCATCACACAGAGTTCCACCCTTCCCTTCTTGGAACAGTCTGCTAACTCTGTTATCTTGTGTTCTGCAAAGTGATATTTGGGAGCTCATTGTGGGCTATGGTGAAAAAGGAAAAAACCTCAGATCAAAACTGGAAAGAAGCCTTCTGAGAAACTGCATTTCGATGTGTGAATGCAACTCACAGAGTTACACGTTTGTCTTCAGTGATCAGTTTGCTAACACAGTTTTCTGGAAATCTGCAATGGGATACCTCTGAACGTAATGAAGCTTACGGTGACAAAGGAAGTATCCTCAGATGAAAACTAGAAAGAAGCTTTGTTAGAAACTTCTTGGTGATGTGTGAATTCATCTCTCAGAGTTACACTTATGTTTCATGCAGCAGTCCACTATCAGTGTTTTTGAGGAACCTGAGGAGGACTTCTTTGAATCGCATTGAGGCCTGCGGTGATAAAGGAAATATCATCAGTTCAAATCGTGAAAGAAGCTTTCTGAGAAACTTCTTTCTGCTCTCTGAATTCCTCTCCCAGAGTTACTGCTTAGTTCTCAGGAAGCAGTTTGCTAACACTCTTTTCGTGGAATCTGCAAAGTGAGATTTGGGAGCCCATAGGGGCCCATGGTGAAAAAGGATATATCTTCAGATAATAACTAGAGAGAAGCTTACTGAGAGATTGCTTTCTGATGTGTGACTTCATCACACAGAGTTCCACCCTTCCCTTCTTGGAACAGTTTGCTAACTCTGTTATCTTGTGTTCTGCAAAGTGATATTTGGGAGCTCATTGTGGGCTATGGTGAAAAAGGAAATAACCTCAGATCAAAACTGGAAAGAAGCCTTCTGAGAAACTGCATTTCGATGTGTGAATGCAACTCACAGAGTTACACGTTTGTCTTCAGTGTTCAGTTTGCTAACACAGTTTTCTGGAAATCTGCAATGGGATACTTCTGAACGTAATGAAGCTTACGGTGACAAAGGAAGTATCCTCAGATGAAAACTAGAAAGAAGCTTTGTTAGAAACTTCTTGGTGATGTGTGAATTCATCTCTCAGAGTTACACTTATGTTTCATGCAGCAGTCCACTATCAGTGTTTTTGAGGAACCTGAGGAGGACTTCTTTGAATCGCATTGAGGCCTGCGGTGATAAAGGAAATATCATCAGTTCAAATCGTGAAAGAAGCTTTCTGAGAAACTTCTTTCTGCTCTCTGAATTCCTCTCCCAGAGTTACTGCTTAGTTCTCAGGAAGCAGTTTGCTAACACTCTTTTCGTGGAATCTGCAAAGTGAGATTTGGGAGCCCATAGGGGCCCATGGTGAAAAAGGATATATCTTCAGATAATAACTAGAGAGAAGCTTACTGAGAGATTGCTTTCTGATGTGTGACTTCATCACACAGAGTTCCACCCTTCCCTTCTTGGAACAGTTTGCTAACTCTGTTATCTTGTGTTCTGCAAAGTGATATTTGGGAGCTCATTGTGGGCTATGGTGAAAAAGGAAATAACCTCAGATCAAACTGGAAAGAAGCCTTCTGAGAAACTGCATTTCGATGTGTGAATGCAACTCACAGAGTTACACGTTTGTCTTCAGTGTTCAGTTTGCTAACACAGTTTTCTGGAAATCTGCAATGGGATACTTCTGAACGTAATGAAGCTTACGGTGACAAAGGAAGTATCCTCAGATGAAAACTAGAAAGAAGCTTTGTTAGAAACTTCTTGGTGATGTGTGAATTCATCTCTCAGAGTTACACTTATGTTTCATGCAGCAGTCCACTATCAGTGTTTTTGAGGAACCTGAGGAGGACTTCTTTGAATCGCATTGAGGCCTGCGGGGATAAAGGAAATATCATCAGTTCAAATCGTGAAAGAAGCTTTTCTGAGAAACTTCTTTCCTGCTCTCTGAATTCCTCTCCCGAGGTTACTGCTTAGTTCTCAGGAAGCAGTTTTGCTAACACTCTTTCTTTGGAATCTGCCAAGTGAGTGAGTTTTGGGAGGCCATCGGGGCCCATGGTGAAAAAGGATATATATCTTCAGATTAATAACTAGAGAGACGCTTTTACTGAGAGATTGCTTTAGGATGTGTGACTTCATCACACAGAGTTCCACCCTTACATTCTTTGGGAACAGTTTGCTAACTCTGTTATCGTTGTTCGCAAAGTATATTTGGGAGCCTCATGTGGGCTATGTGTGAAAAAGGAAATAATTAAGATAAAAATATGGAAAGAAGCCTCTGAGAAACTGCATTTCGATGTGTGAATGCAACTCACAGAGTTAAACGTTTGCTTCAGTGTTCAGTTTGCTAACACAGTTTTCTGGAAATTTGCAATGGGATACTTCTGAACGTAATGAAGCTTACGGTGACAAAGGAAGTATCCTCAGATGAAAACTAGAAAGAGGCTTTGTTAGAAACTTCTTGGTGATGTGTGAATTCATCTCTCGGTTACACTTATGTTTCATGCAGCAGTACACTATCAGTTTTTGAGGAACCTGAGGAAACTTCTTTGAATCGCATTGAGGCCTGCGGTGATAAAGGAATCTCATCAGTTCAATCGTGAAAGAAGCTTTCTGAGAAACTTCTTTCTGCTCTCTGAATTCCCTCCCAGAGTTACTGCTTAGTTCTCAGGAAGCAGTTTGCTAACACTCTTTTCGTGGAATCTGCAAAGTGAGTTTGGGACCTAGGGCCCATGGTGAAAAAGGATATATCTTCAGATTAACATAGAGAGAAGCTACTGAGAGATTGCTTTTGATGTGTGACTTCATCACACAGAGTTCCACCCTTCCTTCTTGGAACAGTTTGCTAACTCTGTTATCTTGTGTTCTGCAAAGTGATATTTGGGAGCTCATTGTGGGCTATGGTGAAAAAGGAAATAACCTCAGATCAAACTGGAAAGAAGCCTTCTGAGAAACTGCATTTCGATGTGTGAATGCAACTCACAGAGTTACACGTTTGTCTTCAGTGATCAGTTTGCTAACACAGTTTTCTGGAAATCTGCAATGGGATAACTCTGAACGTAATGAAGCTTACGGTGACAAAGGAAGTATCCTCAGATGAAAACTAGAAAGAAGCTTTGTTAGAAACTTTCTGGTGATGTGTGAATTCATCTCTCAGAGTTACACTTATGTTTCATGCAGCAGTCCACTATCAGTGTTTTTGAGGAACCTGAGGAGGACTTCTTTGAATCGCATTGAGGCCTGCGGTGATAAAGGAAATATCATCAGTTCAAATCGTGAAAGAAGCTTTCTGAGAAACTTCTTTGCTCTCTGAATTCCTCTCCCAGAGTTACTGCTTAGTTCTCAGGAAGCAGTTTGCTAACACTCTTTTCGTGGAATCTGCAAAGTGAGATTTGGGAGCCCATAGGGGCCCATGGGAAAAAGGATATCTCTTCAGATAATACTAGAGAGAAGCTTACTGAGAGATTGCTTTCTGATGTGTGACTTCATCACACAGAGTTCCACCCTTCCCTTCTTG
>NC_044551.1:47213824-47246324 GCF_007565055.1 Rhinopithecus roxellana
AAAAAAAAAAAAAAATGAAAAGGGAAACCACATAGAAGGGTCATCCCGGAAATGCTTCATCTGGTGGACTGTGGGAGCAGAGGCATTGCCAGGACTTGGGAAACAGTCACTGTGAAATGCGCCGCATATCTCATTCACTCACTTGAGCTAATGATTCCGACTTGGCAGACACTAAACTCATGGAGGTTCGGTTTCTCCTGATACAAACCAAATGGCTACTGGAATAATTTCTTTCAAGCAACAGTTTTTTTCTTATCTTCAGGGTTAAAATGTATAAAAGTTATGTGTAATTAATCTGTAATGCCATAAATGATAATGCAAACCTAAATAATATGGTGGCCGGAGGGGCTGCCTTATATTTGAAACATGCTTTCTATCATGCATTGACTGTATGCATTTTGTTAATGCACATTTTGTTTGTTTAAATAAGGTGTGTAAGATACACACCCTTCTAGATGAAACTATATGTGCCACACTTTGCACTACTCATAATAACCTCAAGACTATCAGAAGAATATTTAAATTTCCATTTTATGAAGAAAGGAACCAAATTATTATGCTTTTTAAAACAAATTACCAGTTTACATAATTAATCAGGGTGCATTTTAAGTTCTAACTTTGTTTATTGTATAGTGCATCATTTGAAATACCAAGGAGGAAATACCCTTTGTTTTTAATGATGCAAGAGTGGAAGTAATGCTAGTTGGCAGTATTTGATTGTAAGAAATCAATAAAGTAAGTGTTTTAAAAAAAAAAAAAAAAAAAAAAAAAAAAAAAAAACACTGATAGTGGACTGCTGCATGAAACATAAGTGTAACTCTGAGACATGTATTCACACAACACCAAGAAGTTTCTAACAAAGCTTCTTTCTAGTTTTCATCTGAGGATACTTCCTTTGTCCCCGTAAGCTTCATTATGTTCATAAGTAACCCATTGCAGATTTCCAGAAAACTGTGTTAGCAAACTGAACACTGAAGACAAACGTGTAACACTGTGAGTTGCATTCACACATCGAAATGCAGTTTCTCAGAATGCTTCTTTTGAGTTTTGATCCGAGGTTATTTTCTTTTTCACCATAGCCCACAAGCAGCTCCGAATATCACTATGCAGAACACAAGATAACAGAGTTAGCAAACTGTTCCAAGAAAAGAATGGTGGAACTCTGTGTGATGAAGTCACACATCCGAAAGCAATCTCTCAGTAAGCTTCTCTCTAGTTATTATCTGAAGATATATACTTTTTCACCATGGGCCCCTATGGGCTCCCAAATCTCACTTTGCAGATTCCACGAAAAGAGTGTTAGCAAACTGCTTCCTGAGAACTAAGCAGTAACTCTGGGAGAGGAATTCATAGAGCAGAAAGAAGTTTCTCAGAAAGCTTCTTTCACGATTTGAACTGATGATATTTCCTTTATCACCGCAGGCCTCAATGCGATTCGAAGAAGTGCTCCTCAGGTTCCTTAAAAACACTGATAGTGTACTGCTGCATGAAACATAAGTGTAACTCTGAGAGATGAATTCACACCTCACCAAGAAGTTTCTAACAAAGCTTCTTTCTAGTTTTCAACTGAGGATACTTCCTTTGTCACCGTAAGCTTCATTACGTTCAGAAGTATCCCATTGCAGATTTCCAGAAAACTGTGTTAGCAAACTGAACACTGAAGACAAACGTGTAACGCTGTGAGTGCATTCAAACATCGAAATGCAGTTTCTCAGAAGGATTCTTTCCAGTTTTGATGTGAGGTTATTTCCTTTTTCACCATAGCCCACAATGAGCTCCCAATATCACTTTGCAGAACACAAGATAACAGAGTTAGCAAACTGTTCCAAGAAGGGAAGGATGGAACTCTGTGTGATGAAGTCACACATCAGAAAGCAATCTCTCAGTAAGCTTCTCTCCAGTTCTTATCTGACGATATATCCTTTTCCACCATGGGCCCCTATGGGCTCCAAAATCTCACTTTGCAGATTCCACGAAAAGAGTGTTAGCAAACTGCTTCCAGAGAACTAAGCAGTAACTCTGGGAGAGGAATTCAGAGAGCAGGAAGAAGTTTCTCAGAAAGCTTCTTTCACGATTTCAACTGATGACATTTCCTTTATCACCGCAGGCCTCAATGCGATTCGAAGAAGTACTCCTCAGGTTCCTTAAAACCACTGATAGTAGACTGCTGCATGAAACATAAGTGTAACTATGAGAGATGAATTCACAAATCACCAAGAAGTTTCTAACAAAGCTTCTTTCTAGTTTTCATCTGAGGATACTTCCTTTGTCACCGTAAGCTTCATTATGTTCATAAGTAACCCATTGCAGATTTCCAGAAAACTGTGTTAGCAAACTGAACACTGAAGACAAACGTGTAACACTGTGAGTTGCATTCACACATCGAAATGCAGTTTCTCAGAATGCTTCTTTGAGTTTTGATCCGAGGTTATTTCCTTTTTCACCATAGCCCACAAGCAGCTCCGAATATCACTATGCAGAACACAAGATAACAGAGTTAGCAAACTGTTCCAAGAAAGAATGGTGGAACTCTGTGTGATGAAGTCACACATCCGAAAGCAATCTCTCAGTAAGCTTCTCTCTAGTTATTATCTGAAGATATATACTTTTTCACCATGGGCCCCTATGGGCTCCCAAATCTCACTTTGCAGATTCCACGAAAAGAGTGTTAGCAAACTGCTTCCTGAGAACTAAGCAGTAACTCTGGGAGAGGAATTCATAGAGCAGAAAGAAGTTTCTCAGAAAGCTTCTTTCACGATTTGAACTGATGATATTTCCTTTATCACCGCAGGCCTCAATGCGATTCGAAGAAGTGCTCCTCAGGTTCCTTAAAAACACTGATAGTGTACTGCTGCATGAAACATAAGTGTAACTCTGAGAGATGAATTCACACCTCACCAAGAAGTTTCTAACAAAGCTTCTTTCTAGTTTTCATCTGAGGATACTTCCTTTGTCACCGTAAGCTTCATTACGTTCAGAAGTATCCCATTGCAGATTTCCAGAAAACTGTGTTAGCAAACTGAACACTGAAGACAAACGTGTAGCGCTGTGAGTTGCATTCAAACATCGAAATGCAGTTTCTCAGAAGGATTCTTTCCAGTTTTGATGTGAGGTTATTTCCTTTGTCACCATAGCCCACAATGAGCTCCCAAATATCACTTTGCAGAACACAAGATAACAGAGTTAGCAAACTGTTCCAAGAAGGGAAGGATGGAACTCTGTGTGATGAAGTCACACATCAGAAAGCAATCTCTCAGTAAGCTTCTCTCCAGTTCTTATCTGACGATATATCCTTTTCCACCATGGGCCCCTATGGGCTCCCAAATCTCACTTTGCAGATTCCACGAAAAGAGTGTTAGCAAACTGCTTCCAGAGAACTAAGCAGTAACTCTGGGAGAGGAATTCAGAGAGCAGAAAGAAGTTTCTCAGAAAGCTTCTTTCACGATTTCAACTGATGACATTTCCTTTATCACTGCAGGCCTCAATGCGATTCGAAGAAGTACTCCTCAGGTTCCTTAAAACCACTGATAGTAGACTGCTGCATGAAACATAAGTGTAACTATGAGAGATGAATTCACAAATCACCAAGAAGTTTCTAACAAAGCTTCTTTCTAGTTTTCATCTGAGGATACTTCCTTTGTCACCGTAAGCTACATTACGTTCAGAAGTATCCCATTGCAGATTTCCAGAAAACTGTGTCAGCAAACTGAACACTGAAGACAAACGTGTAACTCTGTGAGTTGCATTCACACATCGAAATGCAGTTTCTCAGAAGGCTTCTTTCCAGTATTGATCTGAGGTTATTTCCTTTTTCTCCAAAGCCCACAATGAGCTCCCAAATAACACTTTGCAGAACATAAGATAACAGAGTTAGCAAACTGTTCCAAGAATGGAAGGGTGGAACTCTGTGTGACGAAGTCACACATCAGAAAGCAATCTCTCAGTAAGCTTCTCTCTACTTAGTATCTGAAGATATATCCTTTTTCACCATGGGCCCCTATGGGCTCCCAAATCTCACTTTGCAGATTCCACGAAAAGAGTGTTAGCAATCTGCTTCCTGAGAACTAAGCAGTCACTCTGGGAGAGGAATTCAGAGAGCAGAAAGAAGTTTCTCAGAAAGCTTCTTTCACGATTTGAACTGATGATATTTCCTTTATCACCGCAGGCCTCAATGCGATTCAAAGAAGTCCTCCTCAGGTTCCTTAAAAACACTGATAGTGGACTGCTGCATGAAACATAAGTGTAACTCTGAGAGATGAATTCATACAATCACCAAGAAGTTTCTAACAAAGCTTCTTTCTAGTTTTCATCTGAGGATACTTCATTTGTCACCGTAAGCTTCATTACGTTCAGAAGTATTACATTGCAGATTTCCAGAAAACTGTGTTAGCAAACTGAACACTGAAGACAAACGTGTAACTCTGTGAGTTGCAGTCACACCTCGAAATGCAGTTTCTCAGAAGGTTTCTTTCAAGTTTTGATCTGGGGTTATTTCCTTTCTCACCATAGCCCACAATGAGCTCCCAAATATCACTTTGCAGAACACAAGATAACGGAGTTAGCAAACTGTTCCAAGAAGGGAACGGTGGAACTCTGTGTGATGAAGTCACACATCAGAAAGCAATCTCTAGGTAAGCTTCTCTCTAGTTATTATCTGAAGATATATCCTTTTTCACCATGGGCCCCTATGGGCTCCCCAATCTCACTTTGCAGATTCCACGAAAAGAGTGTTAGCAAACTGCTTCCAGAGAACTAAGCAGTAACTCTGGGAGAGGAATTCAGAGAGCAGAAAGAAGTTTCTCAGAAAGCTTCTTTCACGATTTGAACTGATGATATTTCCTTTATCACCGCAGGCCTCAATGTGAATCGAAGAAATACTCCTCAGGTTCCTTAAAAACACTGATAGTGGACTGCTGCATGAAACATAAGTGTAACTCTGAGACATATATTCACACAACACCAAGAAGTTTCTAACAAAGCTTCTTTCTAGTTTTCATCTGAGGATACTTCCTTTGTCCCCGTAAGCTTCATTATGTTCATAAGTAACCCATTGCAGATTTCCAGAAAACTGTGTTAGCAAACTGAACACTGAAGACAAACGTGTAACACTGTGAGTTGCATTCACACATCGAAATGCAGTTTCTCAGAAGGCTTCTTTTGAGTTTTGATCCGAGGTTATTTTCTTTTTCACCATAGCCCACAAGCAGCTCCGAATATCACTATGCAGAACACAAGATAACAGAGTTAGCAAACTGTTCCTAGAAAAGAATGGTGGAACTCTGTGTGATGAAGTCACACATCCGAAAGCAATCTCTCAGTAAGCTTCTCTCTAGTTATTATCTGAAGATATATACTTTTTCACCATGGGCCCCTATGGGCTCCCAAATCTCACTTTGCAGATTCCACGAAAAGAGTGTTAGCAAACTGCTTCCTGAGAACTAAGCAGTAACTCTGGGAGAGGAATTCAGAGAGCAGAAAGAAGTTTCTCAGAAAGCTTCTTTCACGATTTGAACTGATGATATTTCCTTTATCACCGCAGGCCTCAATGCGATTCGAAGAAGTCCTCCTCAGGTTCCTTAAAAACACTGATAGTGTACTGCTGCATGAAACATAAGTGTAACTCTGAGAGATGAATTCACACATCACCAAGAAGTTTCTAACAAAGCTTCTTTCTAGTTTTCAATCTAAGGATACTTCCTTTGTCACCGTAAGCTTCATTACGTTCAGAAGTATCCCATTGCAGATTTCCAGAAAACTGTGTTAGCAAACTGAACACTGAAGACAAACGTGTAACTCTGTGAGTTGCATTCACACATCGAAATGCAGTTTCTCAGAAGTCTTCTTTCCAGTTTTGATCTGAGGTTATTTCTTTTTCACCATAGCCCACAATGAGCTCCCAAATATCACTTTGCAGAACACAAGATAACAGAGTTAGCAAACTGTTCCAAGAAGGGAAGGGTGGAACTCTGTGTGATGAAGTCACACATCAGAAAGCAATCTCTCAGTAAGCTTCTCTCCAGTTCTTATCTGACGATATATCCTTTTTCACCATGGGCCCCTATGGGCTCCAAATCTCACTTTGCAGATTCCACGAAAAGAGTGTTAGCAAACTGCTTCCTGAGAACTAAGCAGTAACTCTGGGAGAGGAATTCAGAGAGCAGAAAGAAGTTTCTCAGAAAGCTTCTTTCACGATTTGAACTGATGATATTTCCTTTATCACCGCAGGCCTCAATGCGATTCGAAGAAGTACTCCTCAGGTTCCTTAAAAACACTGATAGTGGACTGCTGCATGAAACATAAGTGTAACTCTGAGAGATGAATTCACACATCACCAAGAAGTTTCTAACAAAGCTTCTTTCTAGTTTTCATCTGAGGATACTTCCTTTGTCACCGGAAGCTTCATTACGTTCAGAAGTATCCCATTGCAGATTTCCAGAAAACTGTGTTAGCAAACTGAACACTGAAGACAAACGTGTAACTCTGTGAGTTGCATTCACACATCGAAATGCAGTTTCTCAGAAGGCTTCTTTCCAGTTCTGATCTGAGGTTATTTCCTTTTTCACCATAGCCCACAATGAGCTCCCAAATATCACTTTGCAGAACACAAGATAACAGAGTTAGCAAACTGTTCCAAGAAGGGAACTGTGTAACTCTGTGTGATGAAGTCACACATCAGAAAGCAATCTCTCAGTAAGCTTCTCTCTAGTTATTATCTGAAGATATATCCTTTTTCACCATGGGCCCCTATGGGCTCCCAAATCTCACTTTGCAGATTCCACGAAAAGAGTGTTAGCAAACTGCTTCCTGAGAACTAAGCAGTAACTCTGGGAGAGGAATTCAGAGAGCAGAAAGAAGTTTCTCAGAAAGCTTCTTTCACGATTTGAACTGATGATATATCCTTTATCACCGCAGGCCTCAATGCGATTCAAAGAAGTCCTCCTCAGGTTCCTCAAAAACACTGATATTGGACTGCAGCATGAAACATAAGTGTAACTCTGAGAGATGAATTCACACATCACCAAGAAGTTTCTAACAAAGCTTATTTCTGGTTTTCATCTGAGGATACTTAATTTGTCACCGTAAGCTTCATGACGTTCAGAAGTATCCCATTGCAGATTTCCAGAAAACTGTGTTAGCAAACTGAACACTGAAGACAAACGTGTAACTATCTGAGTTGCATTCACACATCGAAATGCAGTTTCTCAGAAGGCTTTTTCCAGTTTTGATCTGAGGTTATTTCCTTTTTTACCATAGCCCACAATGAGCTCCCAAATATCACTTTGCAGATTCCACGAAAAGAGTGTTAGCAAACTGCTTCCTGAGAACTAAGCAGTAACTCTGGGAGAGGAATTCAGAGAGCAGAAAGAAGTTTCTCAGAAAGCTTCTTTCACGATTTGAACTGATGATATTTCCTTTATCACCGCAGGCCTCAATGCGAGTTCGAAGAAGTCCTCCTCAGGTTCCTCCAAAACACTGATATTGGACTGCTGCATGAAACATAAGTGTAACTCTGAGAGATGAATTCACACATCACCAAGAAGTTTCTAACAAAGCTTCCTTCTAGTTTTCATCTGAGGATGCTTCCTTTGTCACCGTAAGCTTCATTACGTTCAAAAGTATCCCATTGCAGATTCCCAGAAAACTGTGTTAGCAAACTGAACACTGAAGACAAACCTGTAACTCTGTGAGTTGCATTCACACATCGAAATGCAGTTTTTCAGGAGGCTTCTTTCAAGTTTTGATCTGAGGTTATTTCCTTTTTCACCATAGCCCACAATGAGCTCCCAAATATCACTTTGCAGAACACAAGATAACAGTGTTAGCAAACTGTTCCAAGAAGGGAAGGGTGGAACCCTGTGCGATGAAGTCACACATCAGAAAGCAATCTCTCCGTAAGCTTCTCTCTAGTTATTATCTGAAGATATATCCTTTTTCACCATGGGCCCCTATGGGCTCCCAAATCTCACTTTGCAGATTCCACGAAAAGAGTGTGAGCAAACTGCTTCCTGAGAACTAAGCAGTAACTCTGGGAGAGGAATTCAGAGAGCAGAAAGAAGTTTCTCAGAAAGCTTCTTTCACGATTTGAACTGATGATATTTCCTTTATCACCACAGGCCTCAATGCGATTCAAAGAAGTCCTCCTCAGGTTCCTCAAAAACACTGATAGTGGACTGCTGCATGAAACATAAGTGTAATTCTGAGAGATGAATTCACACATCACCAAGAAGTTTCTAACAAAGCTTCTTTCTAGTTTTCATCTGAGGATACTTCCTTTGTCACCGTAAGCTTCATTACGTTCAGAAGTATCCCATTGCAGATTTCCAGAAAACTGTGTTAGCAAACTGAACACTGAAGACAAACGTGTAACTCTGTGAGTTGCATTCACACATCGAAATGCAGTTTCTCAGAAGGCTTCTTTCCAGTTCTGATCTGAGGTTATTTCCTTTTTCACCATAGCCCACAATGAGCTCCCAAATATCACTTTGCAGAACACAAGATAACATAGTTAGCAAACTGTTCCAAGAAGGGAAGGGTGGAACTCTGTGTGATGAAGTCACACATCAGAAAGCAATCTCTCAGTAAGCTTCTCTCTAGTTAGTATCTGAAGATATATCCTTTTTCACCATGGGCCCCTATGGGCTCCCAAATCTCACTTTGCAGATTCCACGAAAAGAGTGTTATCAAACTGCTTCCTGAGAACTAAGCAGTCACTCTGGGAGAGGAATTCAGAGAGCAGAAAGAAGTTTCTCAGAAAGCTTCTTTCACGATTTGAACTGATGATATATCCTTTATCACCGCAGGCCTCAATGCGATTCAAAGAAGTCCTCCTCAGGTTCCTCAAAACACTGACAGAGGACTGCAGCATGAAACATAAGTGTAACTCTGAGAATGAATTCACACAGCACCAAGAAGTTTCTAACAAAGCTTATTTCTGGTTTTCATCTGAGGATACTTCCTTTGTCACCGTAAGCTTCATGACGTTCAGAAGTATCCCATTGCAGATTTCCAGAAAACTGTGTTAGCAAACTGAACACTGAAGACAAACGTGTAACTCTGTGAGTTGCATTCACACATCGAAATGCAGTTTCTCAGAAGGCTTCTTTCCAGTTTTGATCTGAGGTTATTTCCTTTTTCACCATTAGCCCACAATGAGCTCCCAAATATCACTTTGCAGAACACAAGATAACAGAGTTAGCAAACTGTTCCAAGAAGGGAACTGGTGGAACTCTGTGTGATGAAGTCACACATCAGAAAGCAATCTCTCAGTAAGCTTCTCTCCAGTTCTTATCTGACGATATATCCTTTTTCACCATGGGCCCCTATGGGCTCCCAAATCTCACTTTGCAGATTCCACGAAAAGAGTGTGAGCAAACTGCTTCCTGAGAACTAAGCAGTAACTCTGGGAGAGGAATTCAGAGAGCAGAAAGAAGTTTCTCAGAAAGCTTCTTTCACGATTTGAACTGATGATATTTCCTTTATCACCGCAGGCCTCAATGCGATTCGAAGAAGTCCTCCTCAGGTTCCTCAAAAACACTGATAGTGGACTGCTGCATGAAACATAAGTGTAACTCTGAGAGATGAATTCACACATCACCAAGAAGTTTCTAACAAAGCTTCTTTCTAGTTTTCATCTGAGGATACTTCCTTTGTCACCGTAAGCTTCATTACGTTCAGAAGTATCCCATTGCAGATTTCCAGAAAACTGTGTTAGCAAACTGAACACTGAAGACAAACGTGTAACTCTGTGAGTTGCATTCACACATCGAAATGCAGTTTCTCAGAAGGCTTCTTTCCAGTTTTGATCTGAGGTTATTTCCTTTTTCACCATAGCCCACAATGAGCTCCCAAATATCACTTTGCAGAACACAAGATAACAGAGTTAGCAAACTGTTCCAAGAAGGGAAGGGTGGAACTCTGTGTGATGAAGTCACACATCAGAAAGCAATCTCTCAGTAAGCTTCTCTCTAGTTATTATCTGAAGATATATCCTTTTTCACCATGGGCCCCTATGGGCTCCCAAATCTCACTTTGCAGATTCCACGAAAAGAGTGTTAGCAAACTGCTTCCTGAGAACTAAGCAGTAACTCTGGGAGCGGAATTCAGAGAGCAGAAAGAAGTTTCTCAGAAAGCTTCTTTCACGATTTGAACTGATGATATTTCCTTTATCACCGCAGGCCTCAATGTGAATCGAAGAAGTACTCCTCAGGTTCCTTAAAAACACTGATAGTGGACTGCTGCCTGAAACATAAGTGTAACTCTGAGACATGTATTCCCACATCACCAAGAAGTTTCTAACAAAGCTTCTTTCTAGTTTTCATCTGAGGATACTTCCTTTGTCACCGTAAGCTTCATTACGTTCAGAAGTATCCCATTGCAGATTTCCAGAAAACTGTGTTAGCAAACTGAACACTGAAGACAAACGTGTAACTCTGTGAGTTGCATTCACACATCGAAATGCAGTTTCTCAGAAGGCTTCTTTCCAGTTTTGATCTGAGGTTATTTCCTTTGTCACCATAGCCCACAATGAGCTCCCAAATATCACTTGGCAGAACACAAAATAACAGAGTTAGCAAACTGTTCCAAGAAGGGAACTGTGGAACTCTGTGTCATGAAGTCACACATCAGAAAGCAATCTCTCAGTAAGCTTCTCTCCAGTTCTTATCTGACGATATATCCTTTTTCACCATGGGCCCCTATGGGCTCCAAAATCTCCCTTTGCAGATTCCACGAAAAGAGTGTTAGCAAACTGCTTCCTGAGAACTAAGCAGTCACTCTGGGAGAGGAATTCAGAGAGCAGAAAGAAGTTTCTCAGAAAGCTTCTTTCACGATTTGAACTGATGATATTTCCTTTATCACCGCAGGCCTCAATGCGATTCGAAGAAGTCCTCCTCAGGTTCCTCAAAAACACTGATAGTGGACTGCTGCATGAAACATAAGTGTAACTCTGAGAGATGAATTCACACATCACCAAGAAGTTTCTAACAAAGCTTCTTTCTAGTTTTCATCTGAGGATACTTCCTTTGTCACCGTAAGCTTCATTACGTTCAGAAGTATTCCATTGCAGATTTCCGGAAAACTGTGTTACCAAACTGAACACTGAAGAAAAACATGTAACTCTGAGTTGCATGCACACATCGAAATGCAGTTTCTCAGAAGGCTTCTTTCCAGTTGTGATCTGAGGTTATTTCCTATTTCACCATAGCCCACAATGAGATCCCAAATATCACTTTGCAGAACACAAGATAACAGAGTTAGCAAACTGTTCCACGAAGGGAAGTGTGGAACTCTGTGTGATGAAGTCACACATCAGAAAGCAATCTCTCAGTAAGCTTCTCTCTAGTTATTATCTGAAGATACATCCTTTTCACCATGGGCCCCTATGGGCTCCCAAATCTAACTTTGCAGATTCCACGAAAAGAGTGTGAGCAAACTGCTTCCTGAGAACTAAGCAGTAACTCTGGGAGAGGAATTCAGAGAGCAGAAAGAAGTTTCTCAGAAAGCTTCTTTCACGATTTAAACTGATGATATATCCTTTATCACCGCAGGCCTCAATGCGATTCAAAAAGTCCTCCTCAGGTTCCTCAAAAACACTGATATTGGACTGCAGCATGAAACATAAGTGTAACTCTGAGAGATGAATTCACACATCACCAAGAAGTTTCTAACAAAGCTTATTTCTGGTTTTCATCTGAGGATACTTAATTTGTCACCGTAAGCTTCATGACGTTCAGAAGTATCCCATTGCAGATATCCAGAAAACTGTGTTAGCAAACTGAACACTGAAGACAAACGTGTAACTCTCTGAGTTGCATTCACACATCGAAATGCAGTTTCTCAGAAGGCTTTTCCAGTTTTGATCTGAGGTTATTTCCCTTTTTCACCATAGCCCACAATGAGCTCCCAAAATATCACTTTGCAGATTCACGAAAAGAGTGTTAGCAAACTGCTTCCTGAGAACTAAGCAGTAACTCTGGGAGAGGAATTCAGAGAGCAGAAAGAAGTTTCTCAGAAAGCTTCTTTCACGATTTGAACTGATGATATTTCCTTTATCACCGCAGGCCTCAATGCGGTTCGAAGAAGTCCTCCTCAGGTTCCTCCAAAACACTGATATTGGACTGCTGCATGAAACATAAGTGTAACTCTGAGAGATGAATTCACACATCACCAAGAAGTTTCTAACAAAGCTTCGTTCTAGTTTTCATCTGAGGATACTTCCTTTGTCACCGTAAGCTTCATTACGTTCAGAAGTATCCCATTGCAGATTTCCAGAAAACTGTGTTAGCAAACTGAACACTGAAGACAAACGTGTAACTCTGTGAGTTGCATTCACACATCGAAATACAGTTTTTTAGAAGGCTTCTTTCCAGTTTTGATCTGAGGTTATTTCTTTTTCACCATAGCCCACAATGAGCTCCCAAAGATCACTTTGCAGAACACAAGATAACAGAGTTAGCAAACTGTTCCAAGAAGGGAACTGTGGAACTCTGTGTCATGAAGTCACACATCAGAAAGCAATCTCTCAGTAAGCTTCTCTCCAGTTCTTATCTGACGATATATCCTTTTTCACCATGGGCCCCTATGGGCTCCAAAATCTCATTTTGCAGATTCCACGAAAAGAGTGTTAGCAAACTGCTTCCTGAGAACTAAGCAGTCACTCTGGGAGAGGAATTCAGAGAGCAGAAAGAAGTTTCTCAGAAAGCTTCTTTCACGATTTGAACTGATGATATTTCCTTTATCAATGCAGGCCTCAGTGCGATTCAAAGAAGTCCTCCTCAGGTTCCTCAAAAACACTGATAGCGGACTGCTGCATGAAACATAAGTGTAACTCTGTGAGATGAATTCACACATCACCAAGAAGTTTCTAACAGAGCTTCTTTCTAGTTTTCATCTGAGGATATTTCCTTTGTTACCGTAAGCTTCATTGCGTTCAGAAGTATCCCATTGCAGATTTCCAGAAAACTGTGTTAGCAAACTGAACACTGAAGACAAACGTGTAACTCTGTGAGTTGCATTCACACATCGAAATGCAGTTTCTCAGAAGGCTTCTTTCCAGTTCTGATCTGAGGTTATTTCCTTTTTCACCATAGTCCACAATGAGCTCCCAAATATCACATTGCAGAACACAAGATAACAGAGTTAGCAAACTGTTTCAAGAAGGGAAGGGTGGAAGTCTGTGTGATGAAGTCACACATCAGAAAGCAATCTCTCAGTAAGCTTCTCTCTCGTTATTATCTGAAGATATATACTTTTTCACCATGGGCCCCTATGGGCTCCCAAATCTCACTTTGCAGATTCCAGGAAAAGAGTGTTAGTAAACTGCTTCCTGAGAACTAAGCAGTAACTCTGGGAGAGGAATTCAGAGAGCAGAAACAAGTTTCTCAGAAAGCTTCTTTCACGATTTGACTGATGATATTTCCTTTATCACCGCAGGCCTCAATGCGATTCAAAGAAGTCCTCCTCAGCTTCCTCAAAACAACTGATAGTGGACTGCTGCATGAAACATAAGTGTAATTTTTGAGATATGAATTCACACATCACCAAGAAGTTTCTAAAAAAGCTTCTTTCTAGTTTTCATCTGAGGATACTTCCTTTCTCACCGTAAGCTTCATTACGTTCAGAAGTATCCCATTGCAGATTTCCAGAAAACTGTGTTAGCAAACTGAACACTGAAGACAAACGTGTAACTCTGTGAGTTGCATTCACACATCGAAATGCAGTTTCTCAGAAGACTTCTTTCGAGTTTTGATCTGAGGTTACTTCCTATCTCACCATAGCCCATAATGAGCTCCCAAATATCACTCTGTAGAACACAAGATAACAGAGTTGTCAAACTGTTCCAAGAAGGGAAGGGTGGAAGTCTGTGTGATGAAGTCACACATCAGAAAGCAATCTCTCAGTAAACTTCTCTCCCGTTCTTATCTGAAGATATATCCTTTTTCACCATGGGCCCCTATGGGCTCCCAAATCTCACTTTGCAGTTTCCACGAAAAGAGTGTTAGCAAACTGCTTCCTGAGAACTAAAATGTAACTCTGTGAGAGGAATTCACAGAACACAAGGAACATTGTCAGAAAGGTTCTTTCACCTTTTGAAATGCTGATACTCTCTTTACCAGTGTAGGCCTCAATGCGATCCAAAGAAGTCCCTCTCAGGTTCCTCAAAAACAGTGATAATGGACTGCTGCATGACACATAAGTGTAACTCTGAGAGATGAATTAACACATCACCAAGAAGTTTCTAACAGAGCTTCTTTCTAGTTTTCATCTGAGGATACTTCCTTTGTCACCGTAAAGCTTCATTTACTTTCAGAAGCATCGCATTGCAGATTTCCAGAAAACTGTGTTAGCAAACTGAACACTGAAGACAAACGTGTAAATCTGTGAGTTGCATTCACACATCGATATGCAGTTTCTCAGAAGGCTTCTTTCGAATTTTGATCTGAGGTTATTTCCTTTTTCACCATAGCCCACAATGAGCTCCCAAATATCACTCTGCAGAACACAAGATAACAGAGTTAGGAAACTGTTCCAAGACGGGAATGGTGGAACTGGGTGTGATGAAGTCACACATCAGAAAGCAATCTCTCAGTAAGCTTCTCTCTAGTTATTATCTGAAGATATATCCCTTCTCACCATGGGCCCCTGGGGGCTCCCAAATCTCACTTTGCAGAATCCACCAAAAGAGTGTTAGCAAACTGCTTCCTGAGAACTAAGCTGTAACTCTGGGAAAGGAATTCAGAGATCACGAAGAAGTTTCTCAGAAAGCTTCTTTCACGATTTGAATTGATGATATTTCCTTTATCAATGCAGGCCTCAGTGCGATTCAAAGAAGTCCTCCTCAGGTTCCTCAAAAACACTGATAGCGGACTGCTGCATGAAACATAAGTGTAACTCTGTGAGATGAATTCACACATCACCAAGAAGTTTCTAACAGAGCTTCTTTCTAGTTTTCATCTGAGGATATTTCCTTTGTTACCGTAAGCTTCATTGCGTTCAGAAGTATCCCATTGCAGATTTCCAGAAAACTGTGTTAGCAAACTGAACACTGAAGACAAACGTGTAACTCTGTGAGTTGCATTCACACATCGAAATGCAGTTTCTCAGAAGACTTCTTTCGAGTTTTGATCTGAGGTTACTTCCTATCTCACCATAGCCCATAATGAGCTCCCAAATATCACTCTGCAGAACACAAGATAATAGAGTTATCAAACTGTTCCAAGAAGGGAAGGGTGGAACTCTGTGTGATGAAGTCACACATCAGAAAGCAATCTCTCAGTAAGCGTCTCTCTAGTTATTATCTGAAGATATATCCTTTTTCACCATAATCCCCTATAAGCTCCCAAATCTCACTTTGCAGATTCCACGAAAAGAGTGTTAGGAAACTGCTTCCTGAGAACTAAGCTGTAACCCTGGGAGAGGAATTCAGAGATCACAAAGAAGTTTCTCAGAAAGCTTCTTTCACGATTTGAACTGATGATATTTCCTTTATCAATGCAGGCCTCAGTGCGATTCAAAGAAGTCCTCCTCAGGTTCCTCAAAAACACTGATAGCGGACTGCTGCATGAAACATAAGTGTAACTCTGAGAGATGAATTCACACATCACCAAGAAGTTTCTAACAAAGTTACTTGCTAGTTTTCATCTGAGGATACTTCCTTTGTCACCGTAAGCTTCATTACGTTCAGAAGTATCCCATTGGCAGATTTCCAGACAACTGAGTTAGCAAACTGCACACTGAAGACAAACCTGTAACTCTGTGAGTTGCATTCACACATCAAAATGCAGTTTCTCAGAAGGCTTCTTTCGAGTTTTGATCTGAGGTTATTTCCTTTTCACCATAGCCCACAATGAGCTCCCAGATATCACTTGCTAGAACAAAAGATAACAGAGTTAGCAAACTGTTCCAAGAAGGAAGTGTGGAATCTCTGTGATGAAGTCACACATCAGAAAGCAATCTCTCAGTAAGCTTCTTCTAGTTATTATCTGAAGATATATTTTTCCACCATGGGCCCTATGAGCTCCCAAATCTCACTGTAGATTCCACTAAAAGATTGTTAGCAAACTGTCCTGAGAAGTAAGCTGTAACTCTGGGAGAGGAATTCAGAGATCAGAAAGAAGTTTCGCAGAAAGCTTCTTTCACATTTTGAACTGCTGCTATTTCCTTTATCAGCGTAGGCCTCAATGCGATCCAAAGAAGTCTCCTCAGGTTCCTCAAAACACAGTGATAATGGACTGCTGCATGAACACACTGTAACTCTGTGAGATGAATTCACACATCACCAAGAAGTTTCTAACAAAGCTTCTTTCTAGTTTTCATCTGAGGATATTTCCTTTGTCACCGTAAGCTTCATTGCGTTCAGAAGTATCCCATTGCACATTTCCAGAAAACTGTGTGAGCAAGCTGAACACTGAAGACAAACGTGTAATTCTATGATTTGCTTTCACACATCGAAATGCAGTTTCTCAGAAGGCTTCTTTCGAGTTTTGATCCGTGATTATTTCTTTTTCACCATAGCCCACAATGAGCTCCCAAATATCACTTTGCAGAGCACAAGATAACAGAGTTAGCAAACTGTTCCAAGAAGGGAAGTGGAACTCTGTGTGATGAAGTCACACATCAGCAAGCAATCCTCAGTAAGCTTCTCTTAGTTATTATCTGAAGATATATCCTTTTCCACCATGGGCCCCTATGGGCTCCCAAATCTCACTCTGCAGATTCCACGAAAATAGTGTTAGCAAACTGCTTCCTGAGAACTAAGGTAACACTGGGAGAGGAATTCAGAGATCACAAAGAGTTTCTCAGAAAGCTTCTTTCGCGATTTGAACTGATGATATTTCCTTTATCACCGCAGCCTCAATGCGATTCGAAGTCCTCCTCAGTTTCCTCAAAAACACTGATAGCGGACTGCTGCATGAAACATAAGTGTAACTCTGAGAGATGAATTCACACATCACCAAGAAGTTTCTAAAAGCTTCTTTCTAGTTTTCATCTGAGGATACTTCCTTTGTCACCGTAAGCTTCGTTACGTTCAGAAGTATCCCATTGCAGATTTCCAGAAAACTGTGTTAGCCAACTGAACACTGAACAAAAACGTGTAACTCTGTGAGTTGCATTCACACATCGAAATGCAGTTTCTCAGAAGGCTTCTTTCGAGTTTTGATCTGAGGATATTTCCTTTTTCACCATAGCTCACAATGAGCTCCCAAATATCACTTTGAACACAAGATAAAGAGTTAGCAAACTGTTCCAAGAACGGAAGTGTGGAACTCTGTGTGATGAAGTCACATCAGAAAGCAATCTCTCAGTAAGCTTCTCTCTAGTTATTATCTGAAGATATATCCTTTTCACCATGGGCCCCATGGGCTCCCAAATCTCACTCTGCAGATTCCAGAAAAGAGTGTTAGCAAACTTTCCTGAGAACTAAGCTGTAACTCTGTGACAGGAATTCACAGATCACAAGGAAGTATCTCAGAAAGCATCTTTCACGTTTTGAACTGCTGATATTTCCTTTATCGCATAGGCCTCAAGCGATCCAAAGAAGTCCCTCTCAGGTTCCTCAAAAACTGACAATGGACTGCTGCATGACACATAAGTGTAACTCTGAGAGATGAATTCACACATCACCAAGAAGTTTCTAACCGTATGAGTAATTTGCCTTATCACCAGCAGGCCTCAATGCGATTCAAAGAGTCCTCCTCAGGTTTCCTAAAAACACTGATAGTGGACTGGCATGAAACATAAGTGTAACTCTGAGAGATGAATTCACACATCACCCAGAAGTTTCTAACAAAGCTTCTTTCTGTTTTCATCTGGGATACTCCTTTGTCACCGTAAGCTTCATCGTTCAGAGTATCCCATTGCAGATTTCCAGAAAACTGTTTAGCAAACTGAACACTGAAGACAAACGTTGAACTCTGTGAGTTGCATTCACACATCGAAATGCAGTTCTCAGAAGGCTTCTTTCCAGTTTTGATCTGAGGTTATTCCTTTTCACCATAGCCCACATGAGCTCCCCAATATCACTTTGCAGAACACAAGAAACGAGTTAGCAACAGTTCAAGAAGGGAAGGTGGACTCTGTGTGAAGTCACCATCGCACAAATCTCTCAGTAAGCTTCTCTCTGTTTTATCTGAAGATATATCCTTTTTCACCATGGGCCCCTATTCTCCCAATCTCATTGCAGATTCCCGAAAAGAGTGTAGCAAACTGCTTCCTGAGAACAAGCAGTAACTCTGGGAGAGGAATTCAGAGAGCAGAAAGAGTTTCTCAGAAACGCTTTTCACGTTTGAACTGATGATATTTCCTTATTCACCGCAGGCCCAATGCGATTCAAAGAGTCCTCCTCAGGTTTCCTACACTGAAGTCATAGCTGACTGAAACATAAGTGTAACTCTGAGAGATGAATTCACACATCACCAAGAAGTTTCTAACAAAGTTCTTTCTAGTTTTCTATGAGGTACTTCCTTTGTCACCGTAAGCTTCATGGTTCAGAGTATCCCATTGCAGATTTCCAGAAAACTGTGTTAGCAAACTGAACATGAGAGACAAACGGTGACTCGTGAGTTCATTCACACATCGAAATGCAGTTTCCAGAAGTTCTTCCAGTTTGATCTGAGGTTTTTCCTTTTTCACCATAGCCAACACATGAGCTCCCAAATATCCATTTGCAGAACACAAGATAACAGAGTTGCAAACTGTTCCAAGAAAGAAGGTGGAACTCTGGGTGATGAAGTCACACATCAGAAAGCAATCTCTCAGTAAGCTTTCTCCTAGTATTATCTGAAGATATATCCTTTTCCCATGGGCCCTATGGGCTCCCAAATCTCACTTTGCAGATCCACGAAAGAGTGTGTAGCAAACTGCTTCCTGAGAACTAAGCAGTAACTCTGGGAGAGGAATTCAGAGAGCAGAAAAGAAGTTCTCAGAAAGCTTCTTTCACGATTTGAACTGATGATTTTCCTTTATCACCGCAGGCCTCCATGCATTCAAGAAGTCCTCCTCGTTCCCAAAAACACTGATATGGACTGCTGCATGAAACATAAGTGTAACTCTGAGAGTGAATTACACATCACCAAGAAGTTTCTAACAAAGCTTCTTCGATTTTCATCTGAGTACTTCTTTGTCACCGTAAGCTTCATGTGTTCCGAATATCCCATTGCAGATTTCCAGAAAACTGTGTTAGCAAACTGAAAATGAAGACAACGTGTAACTCTGTGAGTTGAGCATCACACATCGAAATGCAGTTTCTCAGAAGGCCTTTCCAGTTTGATCTGAGGTTATTTCTTTTTCACCAGCCACAAAGCTCCCAAATATCACTTTGCAGAACACAAGATACAGAGTTAGCAAACTGTTCCAGAAGGGAGGGTGGAACTCTGTGTGATGAAGTCACACATCAGAAAGCAATCTCTCAGTAGCTCTCTTAGTATTATCTGAAGATATATCCTTTTTCACCATGGGCCCCTATGGCTCCCAAATCTCACTTGCAGATCCACGAAAAGGGTGTAGCAAAACTGCTTCCTGAGAAACTAAGCAGTAACTCTGGAGAGGGAATTCAGAGAGCAGAGAAGAAGTTTCTCAGAAAGCTTCCTTCACCGATTTGAACGATGATATCCTTTCACCGCAGGCCTCAATGCGATTCAAAGAATCCTCCTCAGGTTCCTAAAAACACTGATAGTGGACTGCTGCATGAAACATAGTGTACTCTGGAGATGAATTCACACATCACCAAGAAGTTTCTAACAACGTCTTTCTAGTTTTCATTTAGGATACTTCCTTTGTCACCGTAAGCTTCATTACGTTCAGAAGTATCCCATGCAGATTTCCGAAAACTTGTTAGCAAACGAACACTGAAGACAAAACTGTAACTCTGTGAGTTGCATTCACACATCGAAATGCAGTTTCTCAGAAGGTCTTCTTTCCAGTTTGATCTGAGGTTATTTCCTTTTCACCATAGCCCACAATGAGCTCCCAAAATTCACTTTGCAGAACACAAGATAACAGAGTTAAAAACTGTTCCAAGAAGGGATGGAACTCTGTGTGATGAAGTCACACATCAGAAAGCAATCTCTCAGTAAGCTTTCTCTAGTTTTATCTGAAGATATATCCTTTTCACCATGGGCCTATGGGCTCCCAAATCTCACTTTGCAGATTCCACACGAAAGAGTGTAGCAAACTGCTTCCTGAGACAAAGCAGTACTCTGGGAGGGAATTCGAGAGCAGGAAGAAGTTTCTCAGAAAGCTTCTTTCAAGAACTGATGATATTTCCTTTATCCAGCAGGCCTCAATGCGATTCAAAGAGTCCTCCTCAGGTTCCTCAAAAACACTGATAGTGGACTGCTGCATGAAAATAAGTGTAACTCTGAGAGATGAATTCACACATCACCAAGAAGTTTCTAACAAAGCTTCTTTCTAGTTTTCATCTGAGGATACTTCCTTGTCACCGTAAGCTTCATTCGTTCAGAAGTATCCCATTGCAGATTTCCAGAAAACTGTGTAGCAAACTGAACACTGAAGACAAACGTGAACTTGTGAGTTGCATTCACACATCGAAATGCAGTTCTCAGAAGGCTTCTTTCCAGTTTTGATCTGAGGTTATTTCCTTTTTCACCATACCCACAATGAGCTCCCAAATATCACTTTGCAGAACACAAGATAACAGAGTTAGCAAAATGTTCAAGAAGGGAAGGGTGGAACTCTGTGTGATGAAGTCACACATCAGAAAGCAATCTCTCAGTAAGCTTCTCTCTTTTATCTAGATATATCTCTTTTCACCATGGGCCCCTATGGGCTCCCAAATCTCACTTGCAGATTCCACGAAAGAGTGTTAACAAACTGCTTCCTGAGAACTAAGCAGTAACTCTGGGAGAGGAATTCAGAGAGCAGAAAGAAGTTTCTCAGAAAGTTCTTTCACGATTTAACTGATGAGATATTTCCTTTATCACCGCAGGCCTCAATGCTTCAAAAAGTCCTCCCAGGTTCCTCAAAAACACTGATAGTGGACTGCTGCAGAAACATAAGTGTAACTCTGAGAGTGAATTCACACATCACCACAGAAGTCTAACAAAGCTTCTTCTAGTTTTCATTGAGGATACTTCCTTTGCACCGTAAGCTCATTAGTTCAAAAGTATCCCATTGCAGATTTCCAGAAAACTGTGTTAGCCAAACTGAACACTGAAGACAAACGTGTAAATCTGTGAGTTGCATTCACACATCGAAATGCAGTTCTCAGAAGGCTTCTTTCCAGTTTTGATCTAGGAGTTATCCTTTTTCACCATAGCCCACATGAGCTCCCAAATATCACTTTGCAGAACACAAAAAACAGAGTTAGCAAACTGTTCCAAGAAGGGAAGGGTGGAACTCTGTGTGATGAAGTCACACATCAGAAAGCAATCTCTCAGTAAGCTCCTCTAGTTATTATCTGAAGATATATCCTTTTCACCATGGGCCCTATGGGCTCCCAAATCTCACTTTGCAGATTCCACGAAAAAGTGGTGAGCAAACTGCTTCTGAGAACTAAGCAGTACTCGGGAGAGGAATTCAGAGAGCAGAAGAAGGTTCTCAGAAAGCTTCTTCACGATTTGAACTGATGATATTTCCTTTATCACCGCAGGCTCAATGCGATTCAAGAATCCTCCTCAGGGTCCTCAAAACACTGATATGGACTGCTGCATGAAACATAAGGTGAACTCTGAGAGATGAATTCACACATCACCAAGAAGTTTCTAACAAAGCTTCTTTTTTTCTTATTCTGAGGATACTTCCTTGTCACCGAGCGCAACATGCGTTGAGTCCCATTGCAGATTTCAGAGAAAAACTGTGTTAGAAACTGAACACTGAAGACAAACGTGTGAACTCTGGGAGTTGATTCACACACTCGAAATGCCGTTTCCAGAAGCTTCCAGTTTTGATCTGAGGTTATTCCTTTTCCCATAGCCCACAATGAGCTCCCAAATATCACTTTGCAGCACACAAGACAGAGTTAGCAAAACTGTTCCAAGAAGGGAAGGGTGGAACTCTGTGTGATGAAGTCACACATCAAGAAAGCCATCTCTCAGAAGCTTCTCTTAGTTTTACTGAAGATATATCCTTTTCACCATGGGCCCCTATGGCTCCAAATCTCACTTTGCAGTTCCACGAAAAGAGTGGTAGCAAACTGCTTCCTGAGAAACTAAGCAGTAACTGGGAGGGAATTCAGAGAGCAGAAAAGAAGTTTCTCAGAAAGCTTCTTTCACGATTGAACTGATGATATTCTATACTCTTCACGCAGGCCTCAATGCGATTCAAAGAAGTCCTTCTCAGGTTCCTCAAAAACACTGATAGTGGCTGTGCATGAAACATAAGTGTAACTCTGAGAGATGAATTCACACATCACCAAGAAGTTTCTAACAAAGCTTCTTTCTAGTTTTATCTGAGGATACTTCCTTTGTCACCGTAAGCTTCATTACGTTCAGAAGTATCCCATTGCAGATTTCCAGAAAACTGTGTTAGCAAACTGAACACTGAAGACAAACGTGTAACTTGTGAGTTGCATTCACACATCGAAATGCAGTTTTCAGAAGGCTTTTTCCAGTTTTGTATCGAGGTATTTCCTTTTTCACCATAGCCACAATTAGCTCCCAAATATCACTTGCTAGACACACGATAACCAGATTAACCTGTTTTATCCCACCTTGTCTTCCACGACAGAGAATAATTAGTCCTTCCACACTACTCTCCTATGTTTCTTATATAGGGGACTTAAAGAGGATTTTGAGTAGGTGCAATTATGTGTTACTTTTGTTTTTTTTTAATTTGGTTGCAGGGAGGTATGCTGAAGACGGGCCAGGTGTGCGGTAGCATCACTAAAGATACATGTGGAATATGAAAAAGGAGGAATTGATCGAGACCAGAAGGTAAAACAATACAGTTGATTCGACACGACAAGGAGCAAGAATGGAAATACGGGGGGTGAGAGAGTACGACAGCGGAATAAAACACACCCGCACAAAAAACTGGCGCAAAAATCCAGAGTCTAAACCTAAGTTAGTGATTCTTAAATGACAGGTAAGTTAATGCTTCTAACAACCACCAAATCCGCGGCACATTGACCGCCCCAAGAGTGAATTGCTCCAAAGCATACCACAATACGAACATGAAACGTCAGGCTAACCGTACTCGATTAAACATAAATTACTTCGCCCCAAGATCTACCTCCTCCGGTCGATACACATACAAAGCCCCACGGCTATAAAGGAAAGATGGTTTTTGTAAATTCAGAGACAGCGCCTACTTTCCGAGCAATCCCCCACAAAGGAGGCGATTACAATTCCCAGAAATAGTCAAGCAAAGACGTACCATTGGTGAAATAGCAGAATGAGAAGAAGAACAACCCTTCCCCCCAGCTTCTAGACCCCGATAATTTGACAGCATAGGCCATAACAACGCATAGTTAAAAGAGAACACAATCAAAAAGCCCATAGCGCAGCTGAGGCTTATGAGAATGCCTGCACCTGTTGAGCTTTGGTCGTTATTGCAGATATGTGAGACACTGACCACAACCTCATTACAATAATCATTAGCCACCAGTGTAGAATCAGGACAGAGGCACGGAATGTACATTGATGCCTAATCTTTAGGGACGCGGGAAGGTTGGACAACCTCCCCACCTGAATAGTAAAGAGGCCTAGTCATGATGGTATCACTGATCAAAAAAGGCGTCACTTTAGAAATGAACCCACCCCACCCTGCCATCCAACTAAATTCAGTGTCTCCAGGGACTGAGTTAATCATCGGATTATCTGCGGGGTCTCCACGAACAAGAATGAATATAGTGCCTCTTGGTAGAAAAACCATAGCATACTCAGTCACACATCAAAAAGCAATTCCAGAAGTCTCTCTAGTTCATATGAAGATATATCCCTTTCACCAATGGGGCCCCTATGCTCGCAAATCTCCACATGCAGATAGCACGAACAAAAGAGTGTGAGCAAAAGACTGCTTCCTGAACCAAACAAAGCAGTTAACTTGGTTGTTGTAACTCTGTGGGTAGAGATGGAAGGAAGTTCTCAACGAGCATCGAGTCAGAAAGACAGTTATGATCAAGACTGAGTTCTGATCTTGCTCAACGAATATTGAAGAAATTCCTGTATGATATTTCCTTTTCATGGCACAGCAGGCTCACCTGCATGTATTTCAAAGAAGATGCTCACTCAGGTTGACTCAAAACCAACTGCAGTGGCTGCTGCAGAAACCTAAGTGTCCTTCGCGAGATGAATGTCACAAATCACCACCGAATTTTCTACACAGCTTCATTCTTAGATTTTCATTGAGGATGTCTGTCCTTGTTACAACCGTAAGTCTGCATGATCCACGTTCAGAAGATATCCCATTTTGCCGATTTCCAGAAAACTGTGTTAGCAATCTGAAACACTGAAGCCCAACGGTGCAAACGATTCGCACAGAGTTGCATTTCACACATCGAACTTAGTGCTTTATCAGAAGAGGTTTTACCACAGTTTAGACGCTAGAGGTATGGTCAATATTTACCATAGCCCACAATGAGCTCCCAATATCATACTTTCACATACTCACAGCAATGATGTACAACATAGTTAGACACTTTCGCAATAAGGTGAAGGGTGGTGTACCACCCTTGTATTCAGAAAGCAATCTCTCAGTAAGCTTCTCCTAGTTATTATCTGAAGATATATCCTTTTTCACCATGGGCCCCTAAGGGCTCCCAAATCTCACTTTGCAGATTCCACGAAAAGAGTGTTAGGAAACTGCTTCCTGAGAACTAAGCAGTATCTCTGGGAGAGGAATTCAGAGAGCAGAAAGAAGTTTCTCAGAAAGCTTCTTTCACGATTTGAACTGATGATATTTCCTTTATCACCGCATGCCTCAATGCGATTAGCAGAAGACCTCCTCAGGTTCCTCAAAAACACTGATAGTGGACTGCTGCATGAAACATAAGTGTAATTCTGAGCGATGAATTCACACATCACCAAGAAGTTTCTAACAAAGCTTCTTTCTGGTTTTCATCTGAGGATACTTCCTTAGTCACCGTAAGCTTCAATGCGTTCAGAAGTATCCCATTGCAGATTTCCAGAAAACTGTGTTAGCAAACTGAACACTGAAAACAAACGTGCAACTCTGTGAGTTGCATTCACACATCGAAATGCAGTTTCTCAGAAGGCTTCTTTCCAGTTTTGATCTGAGGTTATTTCCTTTTTCACCATAGCCCCCAATGGGCACCCAAGTATCACTTTGCAGAACACAAGTTAACAGAGTTAGCAAACTGTTCCAAGAAGGGAAGGGTGGAACTCAGTGTGATGAAGTCACATACCAGAAAGCAATGTCTCAGTAAGCTTCTCTCTAGTTAGTATCTGAAGATATTCCTTTTTCACCATGGGCCCCTATGGGCTCCCAAATCTCACTTTGCAGACTCCACGAAAACAGTGTTAGCAAACTGCTTCCTGAGAACTAAGCAGTAACTCCGGGAGAGGAATTCAGAGAGCAGAAAGAAGTTTCTCAGAAAGCTTCTTCCACGGTTTGAACTGATGATATTTCCTTTATCACCGCAGGCCTCAATGGCATTCAAAGAAGTCCTCCTCAGGATCCTCAAAAACACTGATAGCGGACTGCTGCATGAAACATAAGTGTAACTCTGAGAGATGAATTCACACATCACCAAGAAGTTTCTAAAAAGCTTCTTTCTAGTTTTCATCTGAGGATACTTCCTTTGTCACCCTTAAGCTTCATTACGTTCAGAAGTATCCCATTGCAGATTTACAGAAAACTTTGTTAGAGGCAAAAACTGAACACTGGAAGACAAAACGGTGTAACTTACTCTTAGTGCATGCACACACATCGAAAGGGCAGTTACTCAGAAGTCTTCTTTCCAGTTTTGATCTGAAGGTTTTTTCCTTTTCAAACCCATAGGCCCACAATTAGACTGCCAAATATCACATTTGCGCAGACCACAATGATAAAAAAACAGAGTTAAGTAAATCTGTTCAAGAAGGGAAGGGTGGAACTCTGTGTGATGAAGTACACACATCAGACAGCAATCTCTCAGTAAGCTTCCTCTAGTCTATTATTATCTGAAGAATATATCTTTTTCACCATGGGGGCCCTATGGGCTCCCGAATCTCACTGTGCAGATTCCCAACGAAAGAGTGTTAGCAACTGCTTCGTGAAACGAAGCAGTAATCCTGGGAGAGGAATTCAGAAGAAAAGAAAGAAAGTTCTCAGAAAGCTTCTTTCAACGATTCGAACTGATGATATTTCCTTAATCCAACAGCAAGGCCTCAATGCGATTCGAAAAAGAAAGTAACTTCCTCAGGTGCCTTAAAAATACTGGATAGTCGACTGCTGCATAAAACATAAGTGTAACTCTTGAGAGATGAATTCACACATGCACCTAAAGAAAGTTTCTAACAAACGCTTCTTTTCTAGTTTTCATCTGAGGAGGACGTCCATTGTCACCGTAAGCTTCATTACGTCAGAAGCTATCCAATTGAAGATTCCAGAAAACTGTGTTGCACACTGAACACTGGAAAGACAAATCTTGTAACTACTCTTGAAGTTGCATTGACACAATCGAAAATGGCCAGTTTTCTCAGAAGGCTTCTTTCCAGTTTGGATCTGAGGTTATTTCTTTTTCACCATAGCCCACAATGAGCTCCCAAATATCACTTGCAGAACACAAGATAACAGAGTTTAGCAAACTGTTCCAAGAAGGGAAGGGTGGAACTCTGTGTGATGAAGTCACACATCAGAAAGCAATCTCTCAGTAAGCTTCTCTCTAGTTATTATCTGAAGATATATCCTTTTTCACCATGGGCCCCTATGGGCTCCCAAATCTCACTTTGCAGATTCCACGAAAAGAGTGTTAGCAAACTGCTTCCTGAGAACTAAGCAGTAACTCTGGGAGAGGAATTCAGAGAGCAGAAAGAGTTTCTCAGAAAGCTTCTTTCACGATTTGAACTGATGATATTTCCTTTATCACCGCAGGCCTCAATGCGATTCAAAGAAGTCCTCCTCAGGTTCCTCAAAAACACTGATAGTGGACTGCTGCATGAAACATAAGTGTAACTCTGAGAGATGAATTCACACATCACCAAGAAGTTTCTAACAAAGCTTCTTTCTAGTTTTCATCTGAGGATACTTCCTTTGTCACCGTAAGCTTCATTACGTTCAGAAGTATCCCATTGCAGATTTCCAGAAAACTGTGTTAGCAAACTGAACACTGAAGACAAACGTGTAACTCTGTGAGTTGCATTCACACATCGAAATGCAGTTTCTCAGAAGGCTTCTTTCCAGTTTTGATCTGAGGTTATTTCCTTTTTCACCATAGCCCACAATGAGCTCCTAAATATCACTTTGCAGAACACAAGATAACAGAGTTAGCAAACTGTTCCAAGAAGGGAAGGGTGGAACTCTGTGTGATGAAGTCACACATCAGAAAGCAATCTCTCAGTAAGCTTCTCTCTAGTTATTATCTGAAGATATATCCTTTTTCACCATGGGTCCCTATGGGCTCCCAAATCTCACTTTGCAGATTCCACGAAAAGAGTGTTAGCAAACTGCTTCCTGAGAACTAAGCAGTAACTCTGGGAGAGGAATTCAGAGAGCAGAGAAAGAAGTTTCTCAGAAAGCTTCTTTCACGATTTGAACTGATGATATTTCCTTTATCACCTGCAGGCCTCAATGCGATTCAAAGAAGTCCTCCTCAGGTTCCTCAAAAACACTGATAGTGGACTGCTGCATGAAACATAAGTGTAACTCTGAGAGATGAATTCACACATCCACCAAGAAGTTTCTAACAAAGCTTCTTTCTAGTTTTCATCTGAGGATACTTCCTTTGTCACCGTAAGCTTCATTACGTTCAGAAGTATCCCATTGCAGATTTCCAGAAAAACTGTGTTAGCAAACTGAACACTGAAGACAAACGTGTAACTCTGTGAGTTGCATTCACACATCGAAATGCAGTTTTCTCAGAAGGCTTCTTTCCATTTTTGATCTGAGGTTATTTCCTTTTTCACCATAGCCCACAATGAGCTCCCAAATATCACTTTGCAGAACACAAGATAACAGAGTTAGCAAACTGTTCCAAGAAGGGAAGGGTGGAACTCTGTGTGATGAAGTCACACATCAGAAAGCAATCTCTCAGTAAGCTTCTCTCTAGTTATTATCTGAAGATATATCCTTTTTCACCATGGGCCCCTATGGGCTCCCAAATCTCACTTTGCAGATTCCACGAAAAGAGTGTTAGCAAACTGCTTTCTGAGAACTAAGCAGTAACTCTGTGAGAGGAATTCAGAGAGCAGAAAGAAGTTTCTCAGAAAGCTTCTTTCACGATTTGAACTGATGATATTTCCTTTATCACCGCATGGCCTCAATGCGATTCAAATAAGTCCTCCTCAGGTTCTCACAAACACTAATAGTGGACTGCTGCATGAAACATAAGTGTAACTCTGAGAGATGAATTCACACATCACCAAGAAGTTTCTAACAAAGCTTCTTTCTAGTTTTCATCTGAGGATACTTCCTTTGTCACCGTAAGCTTCATTACGTTCAGAGGTATCCCATTGCAGATTTCCAGAAAACTGTGTTACAAATGAACACTGAACACAAACGTGACATCTGTGAGTTGCACTCACACACATCGAAGTGACATTTTCTCAGAAGGCTTCTTTCACAGTTTTGGCTCTGAGGTTATTTCCTTTTTCACATAGCCCCAATGAGCTCCCAATATCACTCTGCAGAACACAAGATAACAGAGTTAGCAAACTGTTCCAAGAAGGGAAGGGTGGAACTCTGTGTGATGAAGTCACACATCAGAAAGCAATCTCTCAGTAAGCTTCTCTCTAGTTATTATCTGAAGATATATCCTTTACACCATGGGCCCCTATGGGCTCCCAAATCTCATTTTGCAGATTCCACGAAAAGAGTGTTATCAAACTCCTTTCTGAGAACTAAGCCGTAACTCTGTGAGAGGAATTCAGAGAGCAGAAAGATGTTTCTCAGAAAGCTTCTTTCACGATTTGAACTGATGATATTTCCTTTATCACCGCAGGCCTCAATGCGATTCAAAGAAGTCCTCCTCATATTCCTCAAAACACTGATAGTGGGACTGCTGCATGAAACATAACTGTAACTCTGAGAGATGAATTCACACAGCACCAAGAAGTTTCTAACAAAGCTTCTATCTAGTTTTCATCTGAGGATACTTCCTTTGTCACCGTAAGCTTCATTACGTTCAGAAGTATCCCATAGCAGATTTCCAGAAAACTGTGTTAGCAACCTGAACACTGAAGACAAACCTGTAACTCTGTGATTTGCATTCACACATCGAAATGCAGTTTCTCAGAAGTCTTCTTTCCGGTTTTGATCTGAGGTTACTTCCTTTTTCACCGTAGCCCACAATGAGCTCCCAAATATCACTTTGCAGAACACAAGATAACAGAGTTAGCAAACTGTTCCAAGAAGGGAAGGGTTGAACTCTGTGTGATGAAGTCACACATCAGAAAGCAATCTCTCAGTAAGCTTCTCTCTAGTTATTATCTGAAGATATATCCTTTTTCACCATGGGCCCCTATGGGCTCCCAAATCTCACTTTGCAGATTCCACGAAAACAGTGTTAGCAAACTGCTTCCTGAGAACTAAGCAGTAACTCTGTGAGAGGAATTCAGAGAGCAGAAAGAAGTTTCTCAGAAAGCTTCTTTCACGATTTGAACTGATGATATTTCCTTTATCACCGCAGGCCACAATGGGATTCGAAGAAGTCGTCCTCAGGTTCCTTAAAAACACTGATAGTGGACTGCAGCATGACACATAAGTGTAACACTGAGAGATGAATTCACACATCACCAAGAAGTTTCTAACAAAGCTTCTTTCTAGTTTTCATCTGAGGATACTTCCTTTGTCACCATAAGCTTCATTACTTTTAGAAGTATCCCATTGCAGATTTCCAGAAAACTGTGTTAACAAACTGAACACTGAAGACAAACGTATAACTCTGTGAGTTGCATGAGCTCATCGAAACGCAGTTTCTCAGAAGGCTTCTTTCCAGTTTTGATCTGAGGTTACTTCCTTTTTCACCGTAGCCCACAATGAGCTCCCAAATATCACTTTGCAGAACACAAGATAACAGAGTTAGCAACCTGTTCCAAGAAGGGAAGGGTGGAAACTCTGTGCGATGAAGTCACACTCAGAAAGCAATCTCTCTGTAAGCTTCTCTCTATTTTATCTGAAGATATATCCTTTTTCCACCATGGCCCCTATGGGGCTCACCAAATCTCACTTTGCAGATTCCACGAAAGAGTGTTAGCAAACTGCTTCCTGAGAACTAAGCAGTAACTCTGGGAGTGGAATTCAGAGAGCAGAAAGAAGTTTCTCAGAAAGCTTCTTTCGCGATTTGAACTGATGATATTTCCTTTAACACCGCAGGAATCAATGCGATTCAAAGAAGTCCTAATCATGTTCCTCAAAAACACTGATAGTGGACTGCTGCATGAAACATAAGTGTAACTATGAGAGATGAATTCACACATCACCAAGAAGTTTCGAACAAAGCTTCTTTCCAGTTTTCATCTGAGGATACTTCCTTTGTCACCGTAAGCTTCATTACGTTCAGAAGTATCCCATAGCAGATCTCCAGAAAACTGTGTTAGCAACCTGAACACTGAAGACAAACCTGTAACTCTGTGATTTGCATTCACACATCGAAATGCAGTTTCTAAGAAGTCTTCTTTCCGGTTTTGATCTGAGGTTACTTCCTTTTTCACCGTAGCCCACAATGAGCTCCCAAATATCACTTTGCAGAACACAAGATAACAGAGTTAGCAAACTGTTCCAAGAAGGGAAGGGTGGAACTCTGTGTGATGAATTCACATATCAGAAAGCAATCTCTCAGTAAGCTTCCTCTAGTTATTATCTGAAGATATATCCTTTTCACCATGGCCCCATGGGCTCCCAAATCTCACTTTGCAGAATTCCACGAAAAGAGTGTTAGGCAACTGCTTTATGAGAACTAAGCAGTAACTTGGGAGAGGAATTCACGAGAGCAGAAGAGAAGTTTCGCAGAAAGGATTATTCAAGATTGAACTGATGATTATTTCCTTTATCACCACAGCCTCAATGCGATGCGAATTAAGTCGTCCTCAGGTTCTGTAAAAACACGGATAGTGAGACATGGGGGGGCTGATGAGTGACACGACTGGGGCCCCCACCCCCCCTTGTTCCCACCAACACCAGTACGCCCACAAGTGTTAGTTTTGTCTAGTTTTACCACTTTGCTTCCCCCCGTATGCATGAAACATAGTGCTAACTCTAGGATGAATTCACACATCAGAAAGAAGTTCTATAACAAAGCTTCTTTCTGTTTCTATGAGGATGCTCCTTTACTTCCTGTAAGCTTCATTACTGTTCAGAGGTATCCCATTGCAGATTTCCAGAAACTGTGTTAGCAAACTGACAATGAAGAAACGTGTAACTCTTGTGAGTTGCATTCAAAACATCGGAAAATGCAGTTCTAACAGAAGGCTTCTTCCAGGTTTGAATCTGAGGTTATTTCCTTTATCCATAGCCCACAATGAGATCAAAAATATCACTTTGCAGACACCAAGATAACAGATTAGCAAAGTTTCGCCAAGAATGGGAAGGGTGGAACTCTGTGTGATGAAAGACTCACAAATTAGAAAGGAATCTCTCAGTCAGCCTTCGTTCTCTACTTATTATCGAAGATATATCCTTTTTCACATGGGCCCCTAGGGCTCCCAAATCCTCACTTTGCAGATTCCACAAAAAGGTGTTAGCAAACTGGTGGGGCTTCCTCAGAACTAAGAAGAACAACTCTGGGGGGAGGGAAGGAATTCAGGAGAGCAGAAAGAAGTTCTCAGAAAGTCTTCAGATGGTGAACTGATGAATTTCCTTATACCGAGGACTCAATTCGATTTCAAAGGAGTCCTCTCAGGTCCTCAAAAACACTGAGAGGGATGCTGATTGAAACTAAGGGTAAACTCGAGAGAATTCACACATCACCAGAAGTTTCGAACAAAGCTTCTTTCTAGTTTTCATCTGAGCATAATTACTTCCTTGTCTCCGTTAATTGAATTACGTTCGGAAGTATTCCCATGCAGATTCGAGAAAACGGTGTGAATTTTTAAAAACTGAACACTGAAGACAAAAGTGTAACTCTGTGAGGTGTCTATTCACACACGTCGAAATATGCGTTTCTCAAAGGCTTCTTTCCAGTTGTTGAATTGAGTTTATTCCTTTTCACAATAGCCCCCAATAGGTGTTCCCCTAAATTCACTTTGCAGAACGAAGATAAAAGAGGAGGAGACTGTTCCAGAAGGAAGGTGCGAACTCATGTGATGAATTCACACATACTAAAAGCAATCTCTCGTAAAATTCTCTATAGTATATCTGAAGTTATATCTCTTTTCACAGGGGCCCTATGGGCTCCCCAATCCACTTTGCAGATTCCATCGAAAAGAGTGTAGCAAATGCTCCTGAG
>NC_044551.1:47251324-47252844 GCF_007565055.1 Rhinopithecus roxellana
ATAGCGTGTTAAGCAAAACGCTTCTTGAGCAACTAAGCAGTAACTGGGAGAGGAAATCAGAGAAGAAAAGAAGGTTTCTCAGAAAGCGTCTTTCACGATTTGGTATACTGATGGATATTTCTTTACTACTCAGCAGACGGCTCCATGCGATGTCAAAGAAGTCCTCCTTAAGGTCCTAATAAAACACTGCCATAGTGGACTGCCGCATGAATCATTAAGTTAACTCTCGAGAGCATGAATTCACCACATCACCAGAAGTTTCTTAACACAGCTCTTTTCTAGTTTTCATCTGATGGACTTTTCCGCTTGTGTCCCGTAAGCTTCATTAGTTCGAAGCTTATCCCATTGCAGTTCAGAAAACTGTTTAGGCAAAACTGAAACTGAAGACCAACCGTGGTATACTCTGTGAGTTGATCCCACAAATCGAGAAATGCAGTTTCTCAGAAGGCTTCTTTCCAGTTTTCTAGATATGAGGTATTTCCTTTTTCACATATCCACAATGTACCTCCCATATAGATCACTTCTGCAGAAACAAGATATACAGGAGTTAGCAAAAACTGTTCACAAGCAAGGGAAGGGGGAACTACGGTGTGATTGATAGTCACACATCAGAAATGCAACTCTCAGTAAGCCTTCTCTCGAGTTATCTATCTGAAGTTTAGTGTATCCTCTTTCACCAGTGGGCCCCTATGGGCTCACCTTTCACTTTGAGTATTCCACGAAAAGAGTGTAGGCTTAGCAAACCCTTGCTCCTGGAGATACAAGCGTATAACTCTGGTGAGGGAATTCTCTTAAGGAGAGCAGCGACACGGAAGTTTCCTAGATAAGTCTTTCTGACGACTTAACTGACTGATATTTCCTTATCACCGCAGGCCTCAATGCGATTCATCAAAGACAGTCCTCCTGTAGTTGTTCTCAAAAACTAAATAGTGGACTGCTCTGCATGCAAACATAATGTGTAACTCATGAGATGTGAATTCACACATCCCAGGGAAGTTTCTAACAAAGCTTCTTTCTAGTTTTCAGATGAGGATACTTCCTTTGTCCCCGTAAGCTTCATTACGTGTCAAGAAGTATCCCATTGCAGATTTCAGGAAAAACAGTGATTAGCAAATGAACACTTTAAGACAAACATGTAACTCTGTGGAGCTTGCATTCACACACGAAATGCAGTTTCTCAGAAGGCTTCTTTAACAGTTTTGATCTGAGGTTATTTCCTTTCAACCATAGCAAACAATGAGCTCCAATATAACTTTGCAGACACCAGATAACAGATGTAGCAAACTGTTCCAAGAAGGGAAGGGTGAACTCTGTGTGATGAATTCACCAACATCCGAAAGCAATCCTAGTAAACTTCCTCGAGTTATTATCTTGAGATAGATCCTTTTTCACCATGGCCACTATGGGCTCCCAAATCTCACTTGCAGTATCCACTTGAAAAGATGTTAGGCAAACGGCTACTGAGGAACTAAGCTAGTACACGGGGGGAGGAAGTCAGGAGCAGAAGTGTTAAGTTTCTC
>NC_044551.1:47252944-47264227 GCF_007565055.1 Rhinopithecus roxellana
ACACAAGATAACAGAGTTAGCAAACTGTTCCAAGAAGGGAAGGGTGGAACTCTGTGTGATGAAGTCACACATCAGAAAGCAATTTCTCAGTAAGCTTCTCTCTAGTTATTATCTGAATATTATCCTTTTCACCATGGGCCCTAGGGCTCCCAAATCTCACTTTGCAGATTCCACGAAAGAGTGTTGCAAACTGCTTCCTGAGAACTAAGCAGTCACTCTGGAGAGGAATTCAGAGAGCAGAAAGAAGTTTCTCGAAAGCTTCTTCACGATTTGAACTGATGATATTTCCTTTATCACCGCAGGCCTCAATGCGATTCGAGAAGTCCTCCTCAGGTTCCTGCAAAACACTGATATTGGACTGCTGCATGAAACATAAGTGTAACTCTGAGAGATGAATTCACACATCACCAAGAAGTTTCTAACAAAGCTTCTTTCTGGTTTTCATCTGAGGATACTTCCTTTGTCACCGAAAGCTTCATGACGTTCAGAAGTATCCCATTGCAGATTTCCAGAAACTGTTAGCAACTGAACACTGAAGACAAACGTGTAACTCTGTGAGTTGCATTCACACATCGAAATGCAGTTTCTCAGAAGGCTTCTTTCAGTTTTCTCAGGTTATTCCTTTTTCACCATAGCCCACATGAGCTCCCAAATATCACTTGCAGAACACAAGATAACAGAGTTAGCAAACTGTTCCAAGAAGGGAAGGGTGGAACTCTGTGTGATGAAGTCACATCATCGAAAAGCAATCCCTCAGTCAGCTTCCTCTCGTAGTTATTTCTGAAATATATCCTTTTTCACCATGGGCCCCTAGGGCTCTCCCCAAATCTCACTTTGCAGAGTCCATCCACGAAAGAGTGTTAGCAACAGCTTACTGAGAACTAAGCAGTCATCTGGTAGAATGGAATTCACAGAGCATAAAGAATTTTCTCAGAAAGGTTCTTTCAGATTTTATCTGTGATATTTCCTTTATCACCAAGGCCACATGCATTCAAATAATCCTCCCTCAGGTTCCTCAAAAACACGATGTGGACTGCGCATGAAACATAAGTGTAACTCTGAGAATGAATTCCACACATCACCCAAGAAGTTTCTACAGCTTCTTTCTAGTTTTCATCTTATGATACTTCCCTTGTCACCATAAGCTTCATTACGTTCAGAGGTATCCTATTGCAGATTTCCAGAAAACTGTGTTAGCAAAGTGAACACTGAAGACAAACGTGTAACTCTGTGAGTTGCATTCACACATCGAAATGCAGCTTCTCAGAAGGCTTCTTTCCAGTTCTGATCTGAGTTATTCCTTTTTCACCATAGCCCACAATGACCTCTCCCAAATATCACTTTGGCAGAACAGAAGATAACAGAGTTAGCAAACTGTTCGAAGAAGGGAAGGGGGGAACTCTGTGTGATGAAGTCACACATCCGAAAGCAATCTCTCAGTAAGCTTCTCTCTAGTTCTTATCTGAAGATATATCCATTTTTCTCCATGGGCCCCTATAGGGCTCCCAAATCTCACTTTGCAGATTCCACGAAAAGAGTGTTTAAGCAAACTGCTTCCTGAGAACTAAGCAGTAACTCTGGGAGAGGAATTCAGAGAGCAGAAAGAAGTTTCTCAGAAAGCTTCTTTCACGATTTGAACTGATGATATTTCCTTTATCACCGCAGGCCTCAATGCGATTCAAAGAAGTCCTCCTCAGGTTCCTCAAAAACACTGATAGTGGACTGCTGCATGAAACATAAGTGTAACTCTCGAGAGATGAATTCACACATCACCAAGAAGTTTCTAACAAAGCTTCTTTCTAGTTTTCATCTGAGGATACTTCCTTTGTCACCGTAAGCTTCATTGCGTTCAGAAGTATCCCATTGCAGATTTCCAGAAAACTGTGTTAGCAAACTGAACACTGAAGACAAACGTGTAACTCTGTGAGTTGCATTCACACATCGAAATGCAGTTTCTCAGAAGGTTTCTTTCCAGTTTAGATCTGAGGTTATTTCCTTTTTCACCATAGCCCACAATGAGCTCCCAAATATCACTTTGCAGAACACAAGATAACAGAGTTAGCAAACTGTTCCAAGAAGGGAAGGGTGGAACTCTGTGTGATGAAGTCACACATCAGAAAGCAATCTCTCAGTAAGCTTCTCTCTAGTTATTATCTGAAGATATATCCTTTTTCACCATGGGCCCCTAGGGGCTCCCAAATCTCACTTTGCAGATTCCACGAAGAGAGTGGTAGCAAACTGCTTCCTGAGAACTAAGCAGTAACTCTGGGAGAGGAATTCAGAGAGCAGAAAGAAGTTTCTCAGAAAGCTTCTTTCACGATTTGAACTGATGATATTTCCTTTATCACCGCAGGCCTCAATGCGATTCGAAGAAGTCCTCCTCAGGTTCCTAAAAAACACTGATATTGGACTGCTGCATGAAACATAAGTGTAACTCTGAGAGATGAATTCACACATCACCAAGAAGTTTCTAACAAAGCTTCTTTCTAGTTTTCATCTGAGGATACTTCCTTTGTCACCGTAAGCTTCATTACGTTCAGAAGTATCCCATTGCAGATTTCCAGAAAACTGTGTTAGCAAACTGAACACTGAAGACAAACGTGTAACTCTGTGAGTTGCATTCACACATCGAAATGCAGTTTCTCAGAAGGCTTCTTTCCAGTTTTGATCTGAGGTTATTTCCTTTTTCACCATAGCCCACAATGAGCTCCCAAATATCACTTTGCAGAACACAAGATAACAGAGTTAGCAAACTGTTCCAAGAAGGGAAGGGTGGAACTCTGTGTGATGAAGTCACACATCAGAAAGCAATCTCTCAGTAAGCTTCTCTCCAGTTCTTATCTGACGATATATCCTTTTACACCATGGGCCCCTATGGGCTCCCAAATCTCACTTTGCAGATTCCACGAAAAGAGTGTTAGCAAACTGCTTCCTGAGAACTAAGCAGTCACTCTGGGAGAGGAATTCAGAGAGCAGAAAGAAGTTTCTCAGAAAGCTTCTTTCACGATTTGAACTGATGATATTTCCTTTATCACCGCAGGCCTCAATGCGATTCAAAGAAGTCCTCCTCAGGTTCCTCAAAAACACTGATAGTGGACTGCTGCATGAAACAGTAAGTGTAACTCTGAGAGATGAATTCACACATCACCAAGAAGTTTCTAACAAAGCTTCTTTCTAGTTTTCATCTGAGGATACTTCCTTTGTCACCGTAAGCTTCATTACGTTCAGAAGTATCCCATTGCAGATTTCCAGAAAACTGTGTTAGCAAACTGAACACTGAAGACAAACGTGTAACTCTGTGAGTTGCATTCACACATCGAAATGCAGTTTCTCAGAAGGCTTCTTTCCAGTTTTGATCTGAGGTTATTTCCTTTTTCACCATAGCCCACAATGAGCTCCCAAATATCACTTTGCAGAACACAAGATAACAGAGTTAGCAAACTGTTCCAAGAAGGGAAGGGTGGAACTCTGTGTGATGAAGTCACACATCAGAAAGCAATCTCTCAGTAAGCTTCTCTCTAGTTATTATCTGAAGATATATCCTTTTTCACCATGGGCCCCTATGGGCTCCCAAATCTCACTTTGCAGATTCCACGAAAAGAGTGTTAGCAAACTGCTTCCTGAGAACTAAGCAGTCACTCTGGGAGAGGAATTCAGAGAGCAGAAAGAAGTTTCTCAGAAAGCTTCTTTCACGATTTGAACTGATGATATTTCCTTTATCACCGCAGGCCTCAATGCGATTCAAAGAAGTCCTCCTCAGGTTCCTCAAAAACACTGATAGTGGACTGCTGCATGAAACATAAGTGTAACTTTGAGAGATGAATTCACACATCACCAAGAAGTTTCTAACAAAGCTTCTTTCTAGTTTTCATCTGAGGATACTTCCTTTGTCACCGTAAGCTTCATTACGTTCAGAAGTATCCCATTGCAGATTTCCAGAAAACTGTGTTAGCAAACTGAACACTGAAGACAAACGTGTAACTCTGTGAGTTGCATTCACACATCGAAATGCAGTTTCTCAGAAGGCTTCTTTCCAGTTTTGATCTGAGGTTATTTCCTTTTTCACCATAGCCCACAATGAGCTCCCAAATATCACTTTGCAGAACACAAGATAACAGAGTTAGCAAACTGTTCCAAGAAGGGAAGGGTGGAACTCTGTGTGATGAAGTCACACATCAGAAAGCAATCTCTCAGTAAGCTTCTCTCTAGTTATTATCTGAAGATATATCCTTTTTCACCATGGGCCCCTATGGGCTCCCAAATCTCACTTTGCAGATTCCACGAAAGAGTGTTAGCAAACTGCTTCCTGAGAACTAAGCAGTAACTCTGGGAGAGGAATTCAGAGAGCAGAAAGAAGTTTCTCAGAAAGCTTCTTTCACGATTTGAACTGATGATATTCCTTTATCACCGCAGGCCTCAATGCGATTCAAAGAAGTCCTCCTCAGGTTCCTCAAAAACACTGATAGTGGACTGCTGCATGAAACATAAGTGTAACTCTGAGAGATGAATTCACACATCACCAAGAAGTTTCTAACAAAGCTTCTTTCTAGTTTTCATCTGAGGATACTTCCTTTGTCACCGTAAGCTTCATTACGTTCAGAAGTATCCCATTGCAGATTTCCAGAAAACTGTGTTAGCAAACTGAACACTGAAGACAAACGTGTAACTCTGTGAGTTGCATTCACACATCGAAATGCAGTTTCTCAGAAGGCTTCTTTCCAGTTTGATCTGAGGTTATTTCCTTTTTCACCATAGCCCACAATGAGCTCCCAAATATCACTTTGCAGAACACAAGATAACAGAGTTAGCAAACTGTTCCAAGAAGGGAAGGGTGGAACTCTGTGTGATGAAGTCACACATCAGAAAGCAATCTCTCAGTAAGCTTCTCTCTAGTTATTATCTGAAGATATATCCTTTTTCACCATGGGCCCCTATGGGCTCCCAAATCTCACTTTGCAGATTCCACGAAAAGAGTGTTAGCAAACTGCTTCCTGAGAACTAAGCAGTCACTCTGGGAGAGGAATTCAGAGAGCAGAAAGAAGTTTCTCAGAAAGCTTCTTTCACGATTTGAACTGATGATATTTCCTTTATCACCGCAGGCCTCAATGCGATTCAAAGAAGTCCTCCTCAGGTTCCTCAAAAACACTGATAGTGGACTGCTGCATGAAACATAAGTGTAACTCTGAGAGATGAATTCACACATCACCAAGAAGTTTCTAACAAAGCTTCTTTCTAGTTTTCATCTGAGGATACTTCCTTTGTCACCGTAAGCTTCATTACGTTCAGAAGTATCCCATTGCAGATTTCCAGAAAACTGTGTTAGCAAACTGAACACTGAAGACAAACGTGTAACTCTGTGAGTTGCATTCACACATCGAAATGCAGTTTCTCAGAAGGCTTCTTTCCAGTTTTGATCTGAGGTTATTTCCTTTTTCACCATAGCCCACAATGAGCTCCCAAATATCACTTTGCAGAACACAAGATAACAGAGTTAGCAAACTGTTCCAAGAAGGGAAGGGTGGAACTCTGTGTGATGAAGTCACACATCAGAAAGCAATCTCTCAGTAAGCTTCTCTCTAGTTATTATCTGAAGATATATCCTTTTTCACCATGGGCCCCTATGGGCTCCCAAATCTCACTTTGCAGATTCCACGAAAAGAGTGTTAGCAAACTGCTTCCTGAGAACTAAGCAGTAACTCTGGGAGAGGAATTCAGAGAGCAGAAAGAAGTTTCTCAGAAAGCTTCTTTCACGATTTGAACTGATGATATTTCCTTTATCACCGCAGGCCTCAATGCGATTCAAAGAAGTCCTCCTCAGGTTCCTCAAAAACACTGATAGTGGACTGCTGCATGAAACATAAGTGTAACTCTGAGAGATGAATTCACACATCACCAAGAAGTTTCTAACAAAGCTTCTTTCTAGTTTTCATCTGAGGATACTTCCTTTGTCACCGTAAGCTTCATTACGTTCAGAAGTATCCCATTGCAGATTTCCAGAAAACTGTGTTAGCAAACTGAACACTGAAGACAAACGTGTAACTCTGTGAGTTGCATTCACACATCGAAATGCAGTTTCTCAGAAGGCTTCTTTCCAGTTTTGATCTGAGGTTATTTCCTTTTTCACCATAGCCCACAATGAGCTCCCAAATATCACTTTGCAGAACACAAGATAACAGAGTTAGCAAACTGTTCCAAGAAGGGAAGGGTGGAACTCTGTGTGATGAAGTCACACATCAGAAAGCAATCTCTCAGTAAGCTTCTCTCTAGTTATTATCTGAAGATATATCCTTTTTCACCATGGGCCCCTATGGGCTCCCAAATCTCACTTTGCAGATTCCACGAAAGAGTGTTAGCAAACTGCTTCCTGAGAACTAAGCAGTAACTCTGGGAGAGGAATTCAGAGAGCAGAAAGAAGTTTCTCAGAAAGCTTCTTTCACGATTTGAACTGATGATATTTCCTTTATCACCGCAGGCCTCAATGCGATTCAAGAAGTCCTCCTCAGGTTCCTCAAAAACACTGATAGTGGACTGCTGCATGAAACATAAGTGTAACTCTGAGAGATGAATTCACACATCACCAAGAAGTTTCTAACAAAGCTTCTTTCTAGTTTTCATCTGAGGATACTTCCTTTGTCACCGTAAGCTTCATTACGTTCAGAAGTATCCCATTGCAGATTTCCAGAAAACTGTGTTAGCAAACTGAACACTGAAGACAAACGTGTAACTCTGTGAGTTGCATTCACACATCGAAATGCAGTTTCTCAGAAGGCTTCTTTCCAGTTTTGATCTGAGGTTATTTCCTTTTTCACCATAGCCCACAATGAGCTCCCAAATATCACTTTGCAGAACACAAGATAACAGAGTTAGCAACTGTTCCAAGAAGGGAAGGGTGGAACTCTGTGTGATGAAGTCACACATCAGAAAGCAATCTCTCAGTAAGCTTCTCTCTAGTTATTATCTGAAGATATATCCTTTTCACCATGGGCCCCTATGGGCTCCCAAATCTCACTTTGCAGATTCCACGAAAAGAGTGTTAGCAAACTGCTTCCTGAGAACTAAGCAGTAACTCTGGGAGAGGAATTCAGAGAGCAGAAAGAAGTTTCTCAGAAAGCTTCTTTCACGATTTGAAATGATGATATTTCCTTTATCACCGCAGGCCTCAATGCGATTCAAAGAAGTCCTCCTCAGGTTCCTCAAAAACACTGATAGTGGACTGCTGCATGAAACATAAGTGTAATTCTGAGAGATGAATTCACACATCACCAAGAAGTTTCTAACAAAGCTTCTTTCTAGTTTTCATCTGAGGATACTTCCTTTGTCACCGTAAGCTTCATTACGTTCAGAAGTATCCCATTGCAGATTTCCAGAAAACTGTGTTAGCAAACTGAACACTGAAGACAAACGTGTAACTCTGTGAGTTGCATTCACACATCGAAATGCAGTTTCTCAGAAGGCTTCTTTCCAGTTTTGATCTGAGGTTATTTCCTTTTTCACCATAGCCCACAATGAGCTCCCAAATATCACTTTGCAGAACACAAGATAACAGAGTTAGCAAACTGTTCCAAGAAGGGAAGGGTGGAACTCTGTGTGATGAAGTCACACATCAGAAAGCAATCTCTCAGTAAGCTTCTCTCCAGTTCTTATCTGACGATATATCCTTTTTCACCATGGGCCCCTATGGGCTCCCAAATCTCACTTTGCAGATTCCACGAAAAGAGTGTTAGCAAACTGCTTCCTGAGAACTAAGCAGTCACTCTGGGAGAGGAATTCAGAGAGCAGAAAGAAGTTTCTCAGAAAGCTTCTTTCACGATTTGAACTGATGATATTTCCTTTATCACCGCAGGCCTCAATGCGATTCAAAGAAGTCCTCCTCAGGTTCCTCAAAAACACTGATAGTGGACTGCTGCATGAAACATAAGTGTAACTCTGAGAGATGAATTCACACATCACCAAGAAGTTTCTAACAAAGCTTCTTTCTAGTTTTCATCTGAGGATACTTCCTTTGTCACCGTAAGCTTCATGACGTCAGAAGTATCCCATTGCAGATTTCCAGAAAACTGTGTTAGCAAACTGAACACTGAAGACAAACGTGTAACTCTGTGAGTTGCATTCACACATCGAAATGCAGTTTCTCAGAAGGCTTCTTTCCAGTTTGATCTGAGGTTATTTCCTTTTTCACCATAGCCCACAATGAGCTCCCAAATATCACTTTGCAGAACACAAGATAACAGAGTTAGCAAACTGTTCCAAGAAGGGAAGGGTGGAACTCTGTGTGATGAAGTCACACATCAGAAAGCAATCTCTCAGTAAGCTTCTCTCTAGTTATTATCTGAAGATATATCCTTTTTCACCATGGGCCCCTATGGGCTCCCAAATCTCACTTTGCAGATTCCACGAAAAGAGTGTTAGCAAACTGCTTCCTGAGAACTAAGCAGTCACTCTGGGAGAGGAATTCAGAGAGCAGAAAGAAGTTTCTCAGAAAGCTTCTTTCACGATTTGAACTGATGATATTTCCTTTATCACCGCAGGCCTCAATGCGATTCAAAGAAGTCCTCCTCAGGTTCCTCAAAAACACTGATAGTGGACTGCTGCATGAAACATAAGTGTAACTCTGAGAGATGAATTCACACATCACCAAGAAGTTTCTAACAAAGCTTCTTCTTGGTTTTCATCTGAGGATACTTCCTTTGTCACCGTAAGCTTCATGACGTTCAGAAGTATCCCATTGCAGATTTCCAGAAAACTGTGTTAGCAAACTGAACACTGAAGACAAACGTGTAACTCTGTGAGTTGCATTCACACATCGAAATGCAGTTTCTCAGAAGGCTTCTTTCCAGTTTTGATCTGAGGTTATTTCCTTTTTCACCATAGCCCACAATGAGCTCCCAAATATCACTTGCAGAACACAAGATAACAGAGTTAGCAAACTGTTCCAAGAAGGGAAGGGTGGAACTCTGTGTGATGAAGTCACACATCAGAAAGCAATCTCTCAGTAAGCTTCTCTCTAGTTATTATCTGAAGATATATCCTTTTTCACCATGGGCCCCTATGGGCTCCCAAATCTCACTTTGCAGATTCCACGAAAAGAGTGTTAGCAAACTGCTTCCTGAGAACTAAGCAGTAACTCTGGGAGAGGAATTCAGAGAGCAGAAAGAAGTTTCTCAGAAAGCTTCTTTCACGATTTGAACTGATGATATTTCCTTTATCACCGCAGGCCTCAATGCGATTCAAAGAAGTCCTCCTCAGGTTCCTCAAAAACACTGATAGTGGACTGCTGCATGAAACATAAGTGTAATCTGAGAGATGAATTCACACATCACCAAGAAGTTTCTAACAAAGCTTCTTTCTAGTTTTCATCTGAGGATACTTCCTTGTCACCATTAGCTTCATTACGTTCAGAAGTATTCCATTGCAGATTTCCAGAAAACTGTGTTAGCAAATTGAACACTGAAGACAAACAGTGTAACTCTGTGAGTTGCATTCACACATCGAAATGCAGTTTCTCAGAAGGCTTCTTTCCAGTTTTGAGCTGAGGTTATTTCCTTTTTCACCCATAGCCCACAATGAGCTCCCAAGATATCACTTTGCAGAACACAAGATACAGAGTTAGCAAACTGTTTCCAAGAAGGAAGGGTGGAACTCTGTGTGATGAAGTCACACATCAGAAAGCAATCTCTCAGTAAGCTTCTCTCTAGTTATTATCTGAAGATATATCCTTTTTCACCATGGGCCCCTATGGGCTCCCAAATCTCACTTTGCAGATTCCACGAAAGAGTGTAGCAAACTGCTTTTCTGAGAACTAAGCAGTAACTCTGGGAGAGGGAATTCAGAGAGCAGAAAGAAGTATTCTCAGAAAGCTTCTTTCACGAGTTTGAACTGATGATATTTCCTTTATCAACCGCAGGCCTCAATGCGATTCAAAGAAGTCCTCCTCAGGTTCCTCAAAAACACTGATATTGGACTGCTGCATGAAACATAAGTGTAACTCTTAGAGATGAATTCACACATCACACAAGAAGTTTCTAACAAAGCTTCTTTCTGAGTTTTCATCTGAGGATACTTCCTTTGTCACCGTAAGCTTCATGACGTTCAGAAGTATCCCATTGCAGATTTCCAGAAAACTGTGTTAGACAAACTGAACCTGAAGACAAACGTGTACTCTGTGAGTTGCATTCACACATCGAAATGCAGTTCTCAGAAGGCTTCTTTCCAGTTTTGATCTGAGTTATTTCCTTTTTCACCATAGCCCACAATGAGCTCCCAAATATCACTTTGCAGAACACAAGATAACAGAGTTAGCAAACTGTTCCAAGAAGGGAAGGGTGGAACTCTGTGTGATGAAGTCACACATCAGAAAGCAATCTCTCAGTAAGCTTCTCCTTTATCTGAGATATATCCTTTTCACCATGGGCCCCTATGGGCTCCCAAATCTCACTTTGCAGATTCCACGAAAAGAGTGTTAGCAAACTGCTTCCTGAGAACTAAGCAGTAACTCTGGGAGAGGAATTCAGAGAGCAGAAAGAAGTTTCTCAGAAAGCTTCTTTCACGATTTGAACTGATGATATTTCCTTTATCACCGCAGGCCTCAATGCGATTCAAAGAAGTCCTCCTCAGGTTCCTCAAAAACACTGATAGTGGACTGCTGCATGAAACATAAGTGTAACTCTGAGAGATGAATTCACACATCACCAAGAAGTTTCTAACAAAGCTTCTTTCTAGTTTTCATCTGAGGATACTTCCTTTGTCACCGTAAGCTTCATATCGTTCAGAAGTATCCCATTGCAGATTTCCAGAAAACTGTGTTAGCAAACTGAACACTGAAGAAACGTGTAACTCTGTGAGTTGCATTCACACATCGAAATGCAGTTTCTCAGAAGGCTTCTTTCCAGTTTGATCTGAGGTTATTTCCTTTTTCACCATAGCCCACAATGAGCTCCCAAATATCACTTTGCAGAACACAAGATAACAGAGTTAGCAAACTGTTCCAAGAAGGGAAGGGTGGAACTCTGTGTGATGAAGTCACACATCAGAAAGCAATCTCTCAGTAAGCTTCTCTCTAGTTATTATCTGAAGATATATCCTTTTTCACCATGGGCCCCTAGGGCTCCCAAATCTCCATTGCAGATTCCACGAAAGAGTGTGCAAACTGCTTCCTGAGAACTAAGCAGTAACTCTGGGAGAGGAATTCAGAGAGCAGAAAGAAGTTTCTCAGAAAGCTTCTTTCACGATTTGAACTGATGATATTTCCTTTATCACCGCAGGCCTCAATGCGATTCGAAGAAG
>NC_044551.1:47264327-47267659 GCF_007565055.1 Rhinopithecus roxellana
CTGAGAAACTTCTTTCTGCTCTCTGAATTCCTCTCCCAGTTACTGCTTAGTTCTCAGGAAGCAGTTTGCTAACACTCTTTTCGTGGAATTGCAAAGTGAGATTTGGAGCCCATAGGGCCCATGGTGAAAAAGGATATATCTTCAGATAATAACTAGAGAAAGCTTCTGAGAGATTGCTTTCTGATGTGTGACTTTCATCACACAGTTCCACCCTTCCCTTCTTGGAACAGTTTGCTAACTCTGTTATCTTGTGTTCTGCAAAGTGATATTTGGGAGCTCATTGTGCGCTATGGTGAAAAAGGAAATAACCTCAGATCAGAACTGGAAAGAAGCCTTCTGAGAAGCTGCATTTCGATGTGTGAATGCAACTCACACAGTTACACGTTTGTCTTCAGTGTTCAGTTTGCTAACACAGTTTTCTGGAAATCTGCAATGGGATACTTCTGAACGTAATGAAGCTTACGGTGACAAAGGAAGTATCCTCATAAACAACTAGAAAGAAGCTTTGTTAGAAACTTCTTGGTGATGTGTGAATTCATCTCTCAGCAGTTACACTTATGTTTCATGCAGCAGTCCACTATCAGTGTTTTTGAGGGCACCTGAGGCGGACTTCTTTGAATCGCATTGAGGCCTGCGGATTGAAATGTCATCAGAAATCATCAGTTCAAATCGTAAAATAAGCTTCTGAGAAACTTCTTTCTGCTCTCTGAATTCCCTCCCAGAGTTACTGCTTAGTTCTCAGGAAGCAGTTTGCTAACACTCTTTTCGTGGAATCTGCAAAGTGAGATTTGGGAGCCCATAGGGGCCCATGGTGAAAAAGGATATATCTTCAGATAATCACTAGAGAGAAGCTTACTGAGAGATTGCTTTCTGATGTGTGACTTCATCACACAGAGTTCCACCCTTCCCTTCTTGGAACAGTTTGCTAACTCTGTTATCTTGTGTTCTGCAAAGTGATATTTGGGAGCTCATTGTGGGCTATGGTGAAAAAGGAAATAACCTCAGATCAAAACTGGAAAGAAGCCTTCTGAGAAACTGCATTTCGTGTGAATGCACTCAAGAGTTACACGTTTGTCTTCAGTGTTCAGTTTGCTAACCGTTTTCTGGAAATCTGCAATGGGATACCTCTGAAGTAATGAAGCTACGGTGACAAAGGAAGTATCCTCAGATGAAAACTAGAAAAGAAGCTTGTTAGAAACTTCTTGGTGATGTGTGAATTCATCTCTCAGTTACACTTAGTTTCATGCAGCAGTCCACTATCAGTGTTTTGAGGAACCTGAGGAGGACTTCTTTTGAATCGCATTGAGGCCTGCGGGCATAAAGGAAATATCATCAGTTCAAAATTCTGAAGAAGCTTTCTGAGAACTCCTTTCTGCTCTCTCATTCCTCCCCAGATTTACTCTGCTTAGTTTCAGAAGCTGTTTGCTAACACTCTTACGTGAATCTGCAAGTGAGATTTGGGAAGCCCATAGGGCCCATGGTGAAAAAGGAGATATCTTCAGATATAACAAGAGTGAAGCTTCTGAGATGGCTTTCTGATGTGTGTACATCATCAAACACGTTCCCCACCACCTTTCCCTTCTTGGAACAGTTTGCTAACTCTGTTATCTTGTGTTTCTGCAAAGTGATACTTGGGAGCTCATGTGGGCTATTTGAAAAAAGTAATAACCCTCAGATCAAAACATGGGAAAAGAAGCCTTCTGAGAAACTGCATGTCGATGTGTGAATTCAACTCACAGAGTTACAACACGTTTGTCTTCAGTGTTCTTTTGCTAACACAGTTTTCTGGAAATCTGCAATGGGATACTTCCTGAACGTAATGAAGACTTACGGTGACAAAGGAAGTATCCTCAGATGAAACTAGAAAGAAGCTTTGTTAGAAACTCTTGGTGATGTGTGAATTCATCTTCTCAGAAGTTACACTATGTTTCATGCAGCAGTCCACTATCAGTGTTTTTGAGGAACCTGAGGAGGACTTCTTTGAATCGCATTGAGGCCAGGCGGGGATAAAGGAAATATCATCAGTTCAAATCGTGAAAGAAGCTTTCTGAGAAACTTCTTTCTGCCTCTCTGAATTCCTCTCCCAGAGTTACTGCTTAGTTCTCAGAAGCAGTTTGCTACACTCTTTTCGTGGAATCTGCAAAGTGAGATTTGGGAGCCCATAGGGGCCCATGGTGAAAAAGGATATATCTTCAGATAATAACTAGAGAGAAGCTTACTGAGAGATTGCTTTCTGATGTGTGACTTCATCACACAGAGTTCCACCCTTCCCTTATTGGAACAGTTTGCTAACTCTGTTATCTTGTGTTCTGCAAAGTGATATTTGGGAGCTCATTGTGGGCTATGGTGAAAAAGGAAATAACCTCAGATCAAAACTGGAAAGAAGCCTTCTGAGAACTGCATTTCGATTGTGTGAATGCAACTCACAGCAGTTACACGTTTGTCTTCAGTGTTCAGTTTGCTAACACAGTTTTCTGGAAATCTGCAATGGGATACTTCTGAACGTAATGAAGCTACGGTTGACAAAGGAAGTATCCTCAGATGAAAAATAGAAAGAAGCTTTGTTAGAAACTTCTTGGTTGATGTGTGAATTCATCTCTCAGAATTACTACTTATGTTTCATGCAGCAGTCCCACTATCAGTGTTTTTGAGGAACCTGAGGAGGACTTCTTTGAATCGCATTGAGGCCTGCGGTGATAAAGGAAATATCATCAGTTCAAATCGTGAAAGAAGCTTTCTGAGAAACTTCTTTCTGCTCGCTGAATTCCTCTCCCAGAGTTACTGCTTAGTTCTCAGAAGCAGTTTGCTAACACCTCTTTCGTGGAATCTGCAAAGTGAGATTTGGGAGCCCAGGGGCCCATGGTGAAAAGGATATTCTTCAGATAATAAGAGAGAAGCTTACTGAGAGATTGCTTTCTGACGTGTGACTTCATCACACAGAGTTCACCCCTTCCCTTTTGGAACAGTTTGCTAACTCTGTTATCTTGTGTTCTGCAAAGTGATATTTGGGAGCTCATTGTGGGCTATGGTGAAAAAGGAAATAACCTCAGATCAAAACTGGAAAGAAGCCTTCTGAGAAACTGCATTTCGATGTGTGAATGCAACTCACAGAGTTACACGTTTGTCTTCAGTGTTCAGTTTGCTAACACAGTTTTCTGGAAATCTGCAATGGGATACTTCTGAACGTAATGAAGCTTACGGTGACAAAGGAAGTATCCTCAGATGAAAACTAGAAAGAAGCTTTGTTAGAAACTTCCTGGTGATGTGTGAATTCACCTCTCAGAGTTACACTTGTTTCATGCAGCAGTCCACTATCATGTTTTGAGGAACCT
>NC_044551.1:47267759-47301838 GCF_007565055.1 Rhinopithecus roxellana
ATATTTGGGAGCTCATTGTGGGCTACGGTGAGAAAGGAAGTAACCTCAGATCAAAACTCGAAAGAAGCCTTCTGACAAACTGCATTTCGATGTGTGAATGCAACTCCCAGAGTTACACGTTTGTCTTCAGTGTTCAGTTTGCTAACACAATTGTCTGGAAATCTGCAATGGGATACTTCTGAAAGTAATGAAGTTTACGGTGACAAAGAAGTATCCTCAGATGAAAACTAGAAAGAAGCTTTGTTAGAAACTTCTTGGTGATGTGTGAATTCATCTCTCAGGGTTACACTTATGTTTCATGCAGCAGTCCGCTTTCACTGTTTTTGGGGAACCTGATTAGAACTTCTTTGGATCGCATTGAGGCCTACACTGATAAAGGAAATATCAGCAATTCAAAAGGTGAAAGAAGCTTTCTGAGAAACTTCTTGTGATCTGTGAATTCCTGTCACAGAGTTACAGCTTAGTTCTCAGGAAACAGTTCGCTAACACTCTTTTCGTGGAATCTGCAGAGTGAAATTTGAGAGCCCATAGTGGCCCATGGTGGAAAAGGATATATCTTCAGATAATAAATAGTGAGAAGCTTACTGAGAGATTGATTTCTGATGTGTGACTTCATCACACAGAGTTCCACACTTCTCTTCTTGGAACAGTTTGCAAACTCTGTTATCTTGTGTTCTGCAAAGTTATATTTGGGAGCTCATTGTGGGCTATGGTGAAAAAGGAAATAACCTCAGATCAAAACTGGAAAGAAGCGTTTTGAGAAATCGCATTTCGATGTGTGAATGCAACTCACAGAGTTACACGTTTGTCTTCAGTGTTCAGTTTGCTAACACAGTTTTCTGGAAATCTGCAATGGGATACTTCTGAACGTAATGAACCTGACGATGACAAAGGAAATGTCCTCAGATGAAAACTAGAAAGAAGCTTTGTTTGAAACTTCTTGGAGATGTGTGAATTCATCTCTCAGAGTTACACTTATGTTTCATGCAGCAGTCCGCTATCAGTGTATTTGAGGAACCTGAGGAGGACTTCTTTGTAACGCTTTGAGGCCTGCGGTGATAAAGGAAATATCATCAGTTCAAATCGTGAAAGAAGCTTTCTGAGAAACTTCTTTGTGATCTCTGAATTCCTCTCCCAGAGTTACAGCTTAGTTCTCAGGAAACAGTTTGCTAACACACTTTTCGTGGAATCTGCAATGTGAGATTTGGGAGCGCATAGGGGCCCATCGTGAAAAAGTATATATCTTCAGATAATAACTAGAGAGAAGCTTACTGAGAGATTGCTTTCTGATGTGTGACTTCATCACACAGAGTTCCACCATTCCCTTCTTGGAACAGTTTGCTAACTCTGTTATCTTGTGTTCTGCAACGTGATATTTGGGAGCTCATTGTGGGGCTATGGTGAAAAAGGAAATATCCTCAGATCAAAATTCGAAAGAAGCCTTCTGAGAAACTGCATTTCGATGTGTGAATGCAACTCACAGAGTTACACGTTTGTCTTCAGTGTTCAGTTTGCTAACACAGGTTTCTGGAAATCTGCAATGGGATACTTCTGAACGTAATGAAGCTTACGGTGACAAAGGAAGTATCCTCAGATGAAAACTAGAAAGAAGCTTTGTTAGAACCTTCTTGGTGATGTGGGAATTCATATCTCAGAGTTACACTTATGTGTCATGCAGCAGTCCTTTGTCACTGTTTTTGAGGAACCTGAGATTGACTTCTTTGGATCGCATTGAGGCCTACGCTGATAAAGGAAATATCAGCAGTTCAAAACGTCAAAGAAGCTTTATGAGAAACTTCCTTTTGATCTGTGAATTCCTGTCACAGAGTTACAGCTTAGTTCTCAGGAAACAGTTCGCTAACACTCTTTTCGTGGAATCTGCAGAGTGAAATTTGAGAGCCCATAGTGGCCCATGGTGGAAAAGGATATATCTTCAGATAATAAATAGTGAGAAGCTTACTGAGAGATTGATTTCTGATGTGTGACTTCATCACACAGAGTTCCACACTTCTCTTCTTGGAACAGTTTGCAAACTCTGTTATCTTGTGTTCTGCAAAGTTATATTTGGGAGCTCATTGTGGGCTATGGTGAAAAAGGAAATAACCTCAGATCAAAACTGGAAAGAAGCGTTTGAGAAATCGCATTTCGATGTGTGAATGCAACTCACAGAGTTACACGTTTGTCTTCAGTGTTCAGTTTGCTAACACAGTTTTCTGGAAATCTGCAATGGGATACTTCTGAACGTAATGAACCTGACGATGACAAAGGAAATGTCCTCAGATGAAAACTAGAAAGAAGCTTTGTTAGAAACTTCTTGGAGATGTGTGAATTCATCTCTCAGAGTTACACTTATGTTTCATGCAGCAGTCCGCTATCAGTGTATTTGAGGAACCTGAGGAGGACTTCTTTGTAACGCTTTGAGGCCTGCGGTGATAAAGGAAATATCATCAGTTCAAATCGTGAAAGAAGCTTTCTGAGAAACTTCTTTGTGATCTCTGAATTCCTCTCCCAGAGTTACAGCTTAGTTCTCAGGAAACAGTTTGCTAACACACTTTTCGTGGAATCTGCAATGTGAGATTTGGGAGCGCATAGGGGCCCATCGTGAAAAAGTATATATCTTCAGATAATAACTAGAGAGAAGCTTACTGAGAGATTGCTTTCTGATGTGTGACTTCATTACACAGAGTTCCACCATTCCCTTCTTGGAACAGTTTGCTAACTCTGTTATCTTGTGTTCTGCAGAGTGATATTTGGGAGCTCATTGTGGGCTATGGTGAAAAAGGATATAACCTCAGATCAAAACTGGAAAGAAGCCTTCTGGGAAACTGCATTTCGATGTGTGAATGCAACTCACAGAGTTACACGTTTATCTTCAGTGTTCAGTTTGCTATCACAGTTTTCTGGAAATCTGCAATGGGATACTTCTGAACGCAATGAAGCTTACGGTGACAAAGGAAATATCCTCAGATGAAAACTGGAATGAAGCTTTGTTAGAAAAATCTTGCTTATGTGCGAATTCATCTCACAGAGTTACAGAGATGGTTCATGCAACAGTCCATTATCACTGTTTTTGAGGAACCTGAGAAGGACGTCTTTGGATCGCATTGAGGCCTACGCTGATAAAGGAAATATCAGCATTTCAAAACGTGAAAGAAGCTTTCTGAGAAACTTCCTTGTCCTCTGTGAATTCCTCTCACAGAGGTACAGCTTTGTTCTAAGGAAACAGTTTGCTAGCACTCTTTTCGTGGAATCTGCAGAGTGAGATTTGGGAGCCCATAGGGTCCCATGGTGGAATAGGATATATCTTCAGAAAATAACTAGAGAGAAGCTTACTGAGAGATTGCTTTCTGATGTGTGACTTCATCACACAGAGTTCCACACTTCCCTTCTTTTAACATTTTGCTAACTCTGTTATCTTGTGTTCTGCAGAGTGATATATGGGAGCTCATTGTGGGCTATGGTGAAAAAGGAAATAACCTCAGATCAAAACTGGAAAGAAGCCTTCTGAGAAACTGCATTTGGATGTGTGAAAGCAACTCACAGTGTTACACGTTTGTCTTCAGTGTTCAGTTTGCTAACACAGGTTTTCTGGAAATCTGCAATGGGATACTTCTGACAGTAATGAAGCTTACGGTGACAAAGGAAGTATCCTCAGATGAAAACTAGAAAGAAGCTTTGTTAGAAACTGTTTGGAGATGTGTGGATTCATCTCTCAGAGTTACACATATGTTTCATGCAGCAGTCCATTATCACTGTTTTTGAGGAACCTGAGAAGGACTTCTTTGGATCGCATTGAGGCCTACGCTGATAGAGGAAATATCAGCAGTTCAAAACATGAAAGAAGCTTTCTGAGAGACTTCCTTGTGATCTGTAAATTCCTCTCACAGAGTTACAGCTCAGTTCTCAGGAAACAGTTTCCTAACACTCTTTTCGTGGAATCTGCAGAGTGAGATTTGGGAGCCCATAGGGGCCCATGGTGGAAAAGGATATATCTTCAGATAATAACTAGAGAGAAGCTTACTCCGAGATTGCTTTCTGATGTGTGACTTCAGCACACAGCGTCCCACCCGTCCCTTCTTGGAACAGTTTGCTAACTCTGTTATCTTGTGTTCTGCAAAGTGATATTTGGGAGCTCATTGTGGGCTATGGTGAAAAAGGAAATAACCTCAGATCAAAACTGGAAAGAAGCCTTTTGAGAAACTGCATTTCGATGTGTGAATGCAACTCACAGAGTTACACGTTTATCTTCAGTGTTCAGTTTGCTATCACAGTTTTCTGGAAATCTGCAATGGTATAATTCTGAACGCAATGAAACTTACGGTGATAAAGGAAGTATCCTCAGAAGAAAACCAGAAAGAAGCTTTGTTAGAAACTTCTTGGTGATGTGTTAATTCATCTCTCAGAGTTACACTTATGTTTCATGCAGCAGTCCACTATCAGTGTTTTTGAGGAACCTGAGGAGGACCTCTTTGAATCGCATTGAGGCCTGCGGTGATAAAGGAAATAACATCAGTTCAAATCGTGCAAGAAGCTTTCTGAGAAACTTCTTTCTGCTGTCTGAATTCCTCTCCCAGAGTTACTGCTTAGTTCTCAGGAAGCAGTTTGCTAACACTCTTTTCGTGGATTCCGCAAAGTGAGATTTGGGAGCCCATAGGGGCCCATGGTGAAAAAGGATATATCTTCAGATAATAACTAGAGAGAAGCTTACTGAGAGATTGCTTTGTGATGTCTGACTTCATCACACAGTGTTCCACCGTTCCCTTCTTGGAACAGTTTGCTAACTCTGTTATCTTGTGTTCTGCAGAGTGATATTTGGGAGCTCATTGTGGGCTATGGTGAAAAAGGAAATAACCTCAGATCAAAACTGGAAAGAAGCCTTCTGAGAAACTGCATTTGGATGTGTGAAAGCAACTCACAGTGTTACACGTTTGTCTTCAGTGTTCAGTTTGCTAACACAGGTTTCTGGAAATCTGCAATGGGATACTTCTGACAGTAATGAAGCTTACGGTGACAAAGGAAGTATCCTCAGATGAAAACTAGAAAGAAGCTTTGTTAGAAACTGTTTGGAGATGTGTGGATTCATCTCTCAGAGTTACACTTATGTTTCATGCAGCAGTCCATTATAACTGTTTTGGAGGAACCTGAGAAGGACTTCTTTGGATCGCATTGAGGCCTAAGCTGATAAAGGAAATATCAGCTGTTCAAAACATGAAAGAAGCTTTCTGAGAGACTTCCTTGTGATCTGTAAATCCCTCTCACAGAGTTACAGCTCAGTTCTCAGGAAACAGTTTCCTAACACTCTTTTCGTGAAATCTGCAGAGTGAGATTTGGGAGCCCATAGGGGCCCATGGTGGAAAAGGATATATCTTCAGATAATAACTAGAGAGAAGCTTACTCCGAGATTGCTTTCTGATGTGTGACTTCAGCACACAGCGTCCCACCCGTCCCTTCTTGGAACAGTTTGCTAACTCTGTTATCTTGTGTTCTGCAAAGTGATATTTGGGAGCTCATTGTGGGCTATGGTGAAAAAGGAAATAACCTCAGATGATAACTGGAAAGAAGCCTTCTGAGAAACTGCATTTCGAAGTGTGAATGCAACTCACAGTGTTACACGTTTGTCTTCAGTGTTCAGTTTGCTAACACAGTTTTCTGGAAATCTGCAATGGGATACTTCTGAACGTGATGAAGCTTACGGTGACATAGGAAATATCCTCAGATGAAAACTAGAAAGAAGCTTCGTTAGAAACTTCTTGATGATGTGTGAATTCATCTCTCAGAGTTACACTTATGTTTCATGCAGCAATCCACTATCAGTGTTTTTAAGGAAACTGGGGAGGACTTCTTTGAATCCCATTGATCCCTGCGGTGATGAAGGATATATCATCAGTTCAAATAGTGAAATAAGCTTTCTGAGAAACTTCTTTCTGCTCTCTGAATTCCTCTCCCAGAGTTACTGCTTAGTCCTCAGGAAGCAGTTTGCTAACACTCTTTTCGTGGAATCTGCAAAGTGAGATTTGGGAGCCCATAGGGGCCCATGGTGAAAAAGGATATATCTTCAGCTAATAACTAGCGAGAAGCTTACTGAGAGATTGCTTTCTGATGTGTGACTTCATTACACAGAGTTCCACCCTTCCCTTCTTGGAACAGTTTGCTAACTCTGTTATCTTGTGTTCTGCAGAATGATATTTGGGAGCTCATTGTGGGCTATGGTGAAAAAGGAAATATCCTCAGATCAAAACTCCAGAGAAGCCTTCTGGGAAGCTGCATTTCGATGTGTGAATGCAACTCACAGAGTTACACGTTTGTCTTCAGTGTTCAGTTTGCTAACACAGTTTTCTGGAAATCTGCAATGGGATACTTCTGAACGTGATGAAGCTTACGGTGACAAAGGAATTATCCTCACATGAAAACTGGAAAGAAGGTTTGTTAGAAACTTCTTGGTGATGTGTGAATTCATCTCTCAGAGTTACACTTATGTTTCATCCAGCAGTCCGCTATCAGTGTTTTTAAGGAACCTGAGGAGGAGTCTTTTCGTGGAATCCGCAAAGTGAGGTTTGGGAGCCCATAGGGGCCCATGGTGAAAAAGGATATATCTTCAGATAATAACTAGAGAGAAGCTTACTGAGAGATTGCTTTCTGATGTGTGACTTCATCACACAGAGTCCCACCCTCCCCTTCTTGGAACAGTTTGCTAACTCTGTTATCTTGTGTTCTGCAAAGTGATATTTCGGAGCTCATTGTGGGCTATGGTGAAAAAGGAAATAACCTCAGATCAAAACTGGAAAGAAGCCTTCTGAGAAACTGCATTTCGATGTGAGAATGCAACTCATAGAGTTACACGTTTGTTTTCAGTGTTCAGTTTGCTAACACAGTTTTCTGGAAATCTGCAATGGGATACTTCTGAACGTAATGAAGCTTACGGTGACAAAGGAAGTATCCCCAGATGAAAACTAGAAAGAAGCTTTGTTAGAAACTTCTTGGTGATGTGTGAATTCATCTCTCAGAGTTACACTTATGTTTCATGCAGCAGTCCACTATCAGTGTTTTTGAGGAACTGAGGAGGACTTCTTTGAATCGCATTGAGGCCTGCGGTGATAAAGGAAATATCATCTGTTCAAATCGTGAAAGAAGCTTTCTGAGAAACTTCTTCCTGCTCTCTGAATTCCTCTCCCAGAGTTACTGCTTAGTTCTCAGGAAGCAGTTTGCTAACACTCTTTTTGTGGAATCTGCAAAGTGAGGTTTGGGAGCCCATAGGGGCCCATGGTGAAAAAGGATATATCTTCAGCTAATAACTAGAGAGAAGCTTACTGAGAGATTGCTTTCTGATGTGTGACTTCATCACACAGAGTTCCACCCTTCCCTTCTTGGAACAGTTTACTAACTCTGTTATCTTGTGTTCTGCAAAGTGATATTTGGGAGCTCATTGTGGGCTATGGTGAAAAAGGAAATAACCTCAGATCAAAACTGGAAAGAAGCCTTCTGAGAAACTGCATTTCGATGTGTGAATGCAACTCACAGAGTTACACGTTTGTCTTCAGTGTTCAGTTTGCTAACACAGTTTTCTGGAAATCTGCAATGGGATACTTCTGAACGTATTGAAGCTTACGGTGACAATGGATGTATCCTCAGATGAAAACTAGAAAGAAACTTTGTTAGAAACTTCTTGGTGATGTGTGAATTCATCTCTCAGAGTTACACTTATGTTTCATGCAGGAGTCCAATATCAGTGTTTTTGAGGAACCTGAGGAGGACTTCTTTGAATCCCTTTGAGGCCTGCGGTGATAAAGGAAATATCATCAGATCAAATCGTGACAGAAACTTTCTGAGAAACTTCTTTCTGCTCTCTGAATTCCTCTTCCAGAGTTACTGCTTAGTTCTCAGGAAGCAGTTTGCTAACACTCTTTTCGTGGAATCTGCAAAGTGAGATTTGGGAGCCCATAGGGGCCCATAGTGAAAAATTATATACCTTCAGCCAATAACTAGAGAGAAGCTTACTGAGAGATTGCTTTCTGATGTGTGACTTCACCACACAGAGTCCCACACTTCCCTTCTTGGAACAGTTTGCTAACTCTGTTATCTTGTGTTCTGCAAAGTGATATTTGGGAGCTCATTGTGGGCTATGGTGAGAAAGGAAATAACCTCAGATCAAAACTCGAAAGAAGCCTTCTGAGAAACTGCATTTCGATGTGTGAATGCAGCTCACAGAGTTACACGTTTGTCTTCAGTGTTCAGTTTGCTAACACAGTTTTCTGGAAATCTGCAATGGGATACTTCTGAACGTAATGAAGCTTACGGTGACAAAGGAAGTATCCTCAGATGAAAACTAGAAAGAAGCTTTGTTAGAAACTTCTTGGTGGTATGTGAATTCACCTCTCAGAGTTACACTTATGTTTCTTGCAGCAGTCCGCTACCAGTGTTTTTGAGGAACCTGAGGAGGACTTCCTTGAATCAGATTGAGGCCTGCGGTGATAAAGGAAATATCATCAGTTCAAATCGTGAAAGAAGCTTTCTGAGAAACTTTTTCCTGCTCTCTGAATTCCTCTCCTAGAGTTACTGCTTAGTTCTCAGGAAGCAGTTTGCTAACACTCTTTTCGTGGAATCAGCAAAGTGAGATTTGGGAGCCCATAGGGGCCCATGGTGAAAAAGGATATATCTTCTGCCAATAACTAGAGAGAAGCTTACTGAGAGATTGCTTTCTGATGTGTGACTTCATCACACAGAGTCCCACCATTCCTTTCTTGGAACAGTTTGCTAACTCTGCTATCTTGTGTTCTGCAAAGTGATATTTGGGAGCTCATTGTGGGCTATGGTGAAAAAGGAAATAACCTCAGATCAAAACTGGAAAGAAGCCTTCTGAGAAACTGCATTTCGATGTGTGAATGCAACTCACAGAGTTACACGTTTGTCTTCAGTGTTCAGTTTGCTAACACAGTTTTCTGGAAATCTGCAATGGGATACTTCTGAACGTAATGAAGCTTACGGTGACAAAGGAAGTATCCTCAGAATGAAAACTAGAAAGAAGCTTTGTTAGAAACTTCTTGGTGATGTGTGAATTCATCTCTCAGAGTTACACTTATGTTTCATGCAGCAGTCCACTATCAGTGTTTTTGAGGAACCTGAGGAGGACTTCTTTGAATCGCATTGAGGCCTGCGGTGATAAAGGAAATATCATCAGTTCAAATCGTGAAAGAAGCTTTCTGAGAAACTTCTTTCTGCTCTCTGAATTCCTCTCCCAGAGTTACTGCTTAGTTCTCAGGAAGCAGTTTGCTAACACTCTTTTCGTGGAATCTGCAAAGTGAGATTTGGGAGCCCATAGGGGCCCATGGTGAAAAAGGATATATCTTCAGATAATAACTAGAGAGAAGCTTACTGAGAGATTGCTTTCTGATGTGTGACTTCATCACACAGAGTTCCACACTTCCCTTCTTGGAACAGTTTGCTAACTCTGTTATCTTGTGTTCTGCAAAGTGATATTTGGGAGCTCATTGTGGGCTATGGTGAAAAAGGAAATAACCTCAGATCAAAACTGGAAAGAAGCCTTCTGAGAAACTGCATTTCGATGTGTGAATGCAACTCACAGAGTTACACGTTTGTCTTCAGTGTTCAGTTTGCTAACACAGTTTTCTGGAAATCTGCAATGGGATACTTCTGAACGTAATGAAGCTTACGGTGACAAAGGAAGTATCCTCAGATGAAAACTAGAAAGAAGCTTTGTTAGAAACTTCTTGGTGATGTGTGAATTCATCTCTCAGAGTTACACTTATGTTTCATGCAGCAGTCCACTATCAGTGTTTTTGAGGAACCTGAGGAGGACTTCTTTGAATCGCATTGAGGCCTGCGGTGATAAAGGAAATATCATCAGTTCAAATCGTGAAAGAAGCTTTCTGAGAAACTTCTTTCTGCTCTCTGAATTCCTCTCCCAGAGTTACTGCTTAGTTCTCAGGAAGCAGTTTGCTAACGTCTTTTCGTGGAATCTGCAAAGTGAGATTTGGGAGCCCATAGGGGCCCATGGTGAAAAAGGATATATCTTCAGATAATAACTAGAGAGAAGCTTACTGAGAGATTGCTTTCTGATGTGTGACTTCATCACACAGAGTTCCACCCTTCCCTTCTTGGAACAGTTTGCTAACTCTGTTATCTTGTGTTCTGCAAAGTGATATTTGGGAGCTCATTGTGGGCTATGGTGAAAAAGGAAATAACCTCAGATCAAAACTGGAAAGAAGCCTTCTGAGAAACTGCATTTCGATGTGTGAATGCAACTCACAGAGTTACACGTTTGTCTTCAGTGTTCAGTTTGCTAACACAGTTTTCTGGAAATCTGCAATGGGATACTTCTGAACGTAATGAAGCTTACGGTGACAAAGGAAGTATCCTCAGATGAAAACTAGAAAGAAGCTTTGTTAGAAACTTCTTGGTGATGTGTGAATTCATCTCTCAGAGTTACACTTATGTTTCATGCAGCAGTCCACTATCAGTGTTTTTGAGGAACCTGAGGAGGACTTCTTTGAATCGCATTGAGGCCTGCGGTGATAAAGGAAATATCATCAGTTCAAATCGTGAAAGAAGCTTTCTGAGAAACTTCTTTCTGCTCTCTGAATTCCTCTCCCAGAGTACTGCTTAGTTCTCAGGAAGCAGTTTGCTAACACTCTTTTCGTGGAATCTGCAAAGTGAGATTTGGGAGCCCATAGGGGCCCATGGTGAAAAAGGATATATCTTCAGATAATAACTAGAGAGAAGCTTACTGAGAGATTGCTTTCTGATGTGTGACTTCATCACACAGAGTTCCACCCTTCCCTTCTTGGAACAGTTTGCTAACTCTGTTATCTTGTGTTCTGCAAAGTGATATTTGGGAGCTCATTGTGGGCTATGGTGAAAAAGGAAATAACCTCAGATCAAAACTGGAAAGAAGCCTTCTGAGAAACTGCATTTCGATGTGTGAATGCAACTCACAGAGTTACACGTTTGTCTTCAGTGTTCAGTTTGCTAACACAGTTTTCTGGAAATCTGCAATGGGATACATCTGAACGTAATGAAGCTTACGGTGACAAAGGAAGTATCCTCAGATGAAAACTAGAAAGAAGGCTTTGTTAGAAACTTCTTGGTGATGTGTGAATTCATCTCTCAGAGTTACACTTATGTTTCATGCAGCAGTCCACTATCAGTGTTTTTGAGGAACCTGAGGAGGACTTCTTTGAATCGCATTGAGGCCTGCTGTGATAAAGGAAATATCATCAGTTCAAATCGTGAAAGAAGCTTTCTGAGAAACTTCTTTCGGCTCTCTGAATTCCTCTCCCAGAGTTACTGCTTAGTTCTCAGGAAGCAGTTTGCTAACACTCTTTTCGTGGAATCTGCAAAGTGAGATTTGGGAGCCCATAGGGGCCCATGGTGAAAAAGTATATATCTTCAGAGAATAACTACAGAGAAGCTTACTGAGAGGTTGCTATCTGTTGTGTGACTTCATCACACAGAGTCCCAAATTACCCTTCTTAGAACAGTTTGCTAACTCTGTTATCTTGTGTTCTGCAAAGTGATATTTGGGAGCTCATTGTGGGCTATGGTGAAAAAGGAAATAACCTCAGATCAAAACTGGAAAGAAGCCTTCTGAGAAACTGCATTTCGATGTGTGAATGCAACTCACAGAGTTACACGTTTGTCTTCAGTGTTCAGTTTGCTAACACAGTTTTCTGGAAATCTGCAATGGGATACTTCTGAACGTAATGAAGCTTACGGGGACAAAGGAAGTATCCTCAGATGAAAACTAGAAAGAAGCTTTGTTAGAAACTTCTTGGTGATGTGTGAATTCATCTCTCAGAGTTACACTTATGTTTCATGCAGCAGTCCACTATCAGTGTTTTTGAGGAACCTGAGGAGGACTTCTTTGAATCGCATTGAGGCCTGCGGTGATAAAGGAAATATCATCAGTTCAAATCGTGAAAGAAGCTTTCTGAGAAACTTCTTTCGGCTCTCTGAATTCCTCTCCCAGAGTTACTGCTTAGTTCTCAGGAAGCAGTTTGCTAACACTCTTTTCGTGGAATCTGCAAAGTGAGATTTGGGAGCCCATAGGGGCCCATGGTGAAAAAGGATATATCTTCAGATAATAACTAGAGAGAAGCTTACTGAGAGATTGCTTTCTGATGTGTGACTTCATCACACAGAGTTCCACCCTTCCCTTCTTGGAACAGTTTGCTAACTCTGTTATCTTGTGTTCTGCAAAGTGATATTTGGGAGCTCATTGTGGGCTATGGTGAAAAAGGAAATAACCTCAGATCAAAACTGGAAAGAAGCCTTCTGAGAGACTGCATTTCGATGTGTGAATGCAACTCATAGAGTTACATGTTTGTCTTCAGTGTTCAGTTTGCTAACACAGTTTTCTGGAAATCTGCAATGGGATACTTCTGAACGTAATGAAGCTTACGGGGACAAAGGAAGTATCCTCAGATGAAAACTAGAAAGAAGCTTTGTTAGAAACTTCTTGGTGATGTGTGAATTCATCTCTCAGAGTTACACTTATGTTTCATGCAGCAGTCCACTATCACTGTTTTTGAGGAACCTGAGGAGGACTTCTTTGAATCGCATTGAGGCCTGCTGTGATAAAGGAAACATCATCAGTTCAAATCGTGATAGAAGCTTTCTGAGAAACTTCTTTCTGCGCTCTGAAGTCCTCTCCCAGAGTTACTGCTTAGTTCTCAGGAAGTAGTTTGCTAACACTCTTTTCGTGGAATCTGCAAAGTGAGATTTGGGAGCCCATAGGGGCCCATGGTGAAAAAGGATATATCTTCAGATAATAACTAGAGAGAAGCTTACTGAGAGATTGCTTTCTGATGTGTGACTTCATCACACAGAGTTCCACACTTCCCTTCTTGGAACAGTTTGCTAACTCTGTTATCTTGTGTTCTGCAAAGTGATATTTCGAAGCTCATTGTGCGCTATGGTGAAAAAGGAAATAACCTCAGATCAAAACTGGAAAGAAGCCTTCTGAGAAACTGCATTTCGATGTGTGAATGCAACTCACAGAGTTACACGTTTGTCTTCAGTGTTCAGTTTTGCTAACACAGTTTTCTGGAAATCTGCAATGGGATACTTCTGAACGTAATGAAGCTTACGGTGACAAAGGAAGTATCCTCAGATGAAAACTAGAAAGAAGCTTTGTTAGAAACTTCTTGGTGATGTGTGAATTCATCTCTCAGAGTTACACTTATGTTTCATGCAGCAGTCCACTATCAGTGTTTTTGAGGAACCTGAGGAGGACCCTTGAATCGCATTGAGGCCTGCGGTGATAAAGGAAATATCATCAGTTCAAATCGTGAAAGAAGCTTTCTGAGAAACTTCTTTCTGCTCTCTGAATTCCTCTCCCAGAGTTACTGCTTAGTTCTCAGGAAGCAGTTTGCTAACACTCTTTTCGTGGAATCTGCAAAGTGAGATTTGGGAGCCCATAGGGGCCCATGGTGAAAAAGGATATATCTTCAGATAATAACTAGAGAGAAGCTTACTGAGAGATTGCTTTCTGATGTGTGACTTCATCACACAGAGTTCCACCCTTCCCTTCTTGGAACAGTTTGCTAACTCTGTTATCTTGTGTTCTGCAAAGTGATATTTGGGAGCTCATTGTGGGCTATGGTGAAAAAGGAAATAACCTCAGATCAAAACTGGAAAGAAGCCTTCTGAGAAACTGCATTTCGATGTGTGAATGCAACTCACAGAGTTACACGTTTGTCTTCAGTGTTCAGTTTGCTAACACAGTTTTCTGGAAATCTGCAATGGGATACTTCTGAACGTAATGAAGCTTACGGTGACAAAGGAAGTATCCTCAGATGAAAACTAGAAAGAAGCTTTGTTAGAAACTTCTTGGTGATGTGTGAATTCATCTCTCAGAGTTACACTTATGTTTCATGCAGCAGTCCACTATCAGTGTTTTTGAGGAACCTGAGGAGGACTTCTTTGAATCGCATTGAGGCCTGCGGTGATAAAGGAAATATCATCAGTTCAAATCGTGAAAGAAGCTTTCTGAGAAACTTCTTCTGCTCTCTGAATTCCTCTCCCAGAGTTACTGCTTAGTTCTCAGGAAGCAGTTTGCTAACACTCTTTTCGTGGAATCTGCAAAGTGAGATTTGGGAGCCCATAGGGGCCCATGGTGAAAAAGGATATATCTTCAGATAATAACTAGAGAGAAGCTTACTGAGAGATTGCTTTCTGATGTGTGACTTCATCACACAGAGTTCCACCCTTCCCTTCTTGGAACAGTTTGCTAACTCTGTTATCTTGTGTTCTGCAAAGTGATATTTGGGAGCTCATTGTGGGCTATGGTGAAAAAGGAAATAACCTCAGATCAAAACTGGAAAGAAGCCTTCTGAGAAACTGCATTTCGATGTGTGAATGCAACTCACAGAGTTACACGTTTGTCTTCAGTGTTCAGTTTGCTAACACAGTTTTCTGGAAATCTGCAATGGGATACTTCTGAACGTAATGAAGCTTACGGTGACAAAGGAAGTATCCTCAGATGAAAACTAGAAAGAAGCTTTGTTAGAAACTTCTTGGTGATGTGTGAATTCATCTCTCAGAGTTACACTTATGTTTCATGCAGCAGTCCACTATCAGTGTTTTTGAGGAACCTGAGGAGGACTTCTTTGAATCGCATTGAGGCCTGCGGTTATAAAGGAAATATCATCAGTTCAAATCGTGAAGGAAGCTTTCTGAGAAACTTCTTTCTGCTCTCTGAATTCCTCTCCCAGAGATACTGCTTAGTTCTTAGGAAGCAGTTTGCTAACACTCTTTTGGTGGAATCTGCAAAGTGAGATTTGGGAGCCCATAGGGGCCCATGGTGAAAAAGGATATATCTTCAGATAATAACTAGAGAGAAGCTTACTGAGAGATTGCTTTCTGATGTGTGACTTCATCACACAGAGTTCCACCCTTCCCTTCTTGGAACAGTCTGCTAACTCTGTTATCTTGTGTTCTGCAAAGTGATATTTGGGAGCTCATTGTGGGCTATGGTGAGAAAGGAAATAACCTCAGATGAAAACTGGAAACAAGCCTTCTGAGAAACTGCATTTCGATGTGTGAATGCAACTCACGGAGTTACACGTTTGTCTTCAGTGTTCAGTTTGCTAACACAGTTTTCTGGAAATCTGCAATGGGATACTTCTGAACGTAATGAAGCTTACGGTGACAAAGGAAGTATCCTCAGATGAAAACTAGAAAGAAGCTTTGTTAGAAACTTCTTGGTGGTATGTGATTTCATCTCTCAGAGTTACACTTATGTTTCATGCAGCAGTCCGCTATCAGTGTTTTTGAGGAACCTGAGGAGGACTTCTTTGAATCGCATTGAGGCCTGCGGTTATAAAGGAAATATCATCAGTTCAAATCGTGAAGGAAGCTTTCTGAGAAACTTCTTTCTGCTCTCTGAATTCCTCTCCCAGAGATACTGCTTAGTTCTTAGGAAGCAGTTTGCTAACACTCTTTTGGTGGAATTGGAAAGTGAGATTTGGGAGCCCGTAGGGGCCCATGGTGAAAAAGGATATATCTTCAGATAATAACTAGAGAGAAGCTTACTGAGAGATTGCTTTCTGATGTGTGACTTCATCACACAGAGTCCACCCTTCCCTTCTTGGAACAGTTTGCTAACTCTGTTATCTTGTGTTCTGCAAAGTGATATTTGGGAGCTCATTGTTTGCTATGGTGAAAAAGGAAATAACCTCAGATCAAAACTGGAAAGAAGCCTTCTGAGAAACTGCATTTCGATGTGTGAATGCAACTCACAGAGTTACACGTTTGTCTTCAGTGTTCAGTTTGCTAACACAGTTTTCTGGAAATCTGCAATGGGATACTTCTGAACGTAATGAACCTTACGGTGACAAAGGAAGTATCCTCAGATGAAAACTAGAAAGAAGCTTTGTTAGAAACTTCTTGGTGGTATGTGATTTCATCTCTCAGAGTTACACTTATGTTTCATGCAGCAGTCCGCTATCAGTGTTTTTGAGGAACCTGAGGAGGACTTCTTTGAATCGCATTGAGGCCTGCGGTTATAAAGGAAATATCATCAGTTCAAATCGTGAAGGAAGCTTTCTGAGAAACTTCTTTCTGCTCTCTGAATTCCTCTCCCAGAGTTACTGCTTAGTTCTCAGGAAGCAGTTTGCTAACACTCTTTTGGTGGAAACTGCAAAGTGAGATTTGGGAGCCCATAGGGGCCCATGGTGAAAAAGGATATATCTTCAGATAATAACTAGAGAGAAGCTTACTGAGAGATTGCTTTCTGATGTGTGACTTCATCACACAGAGTTCCACCCTTCCCTTCTTGGAACAGTTTGCTAACTCTGTTATCTTGTGTTCTGCAAAGTGATATTTGGGAGCTCATTGTGGGCTATGGTGAGAAAGGAAATAACCTCAGATCAAAACTGGAAAGAAGCCTTCTGAGAAACTGCATTTCGATGTGTGAATGCAACTCACAGAGTTACACGTTTGTCTTCAGTGTTCAGTTTGCTAACACAGTTTTCTGGAAATCTGCAATGGGATACTTCTGAACGTAATGAACCTTACGGTGACAAAGGAAGTATCCTCAGATGAAAACTAGAAAGAAGCTTTGTTAGAAACTTCTTGGTGGTATGTGATTTCATCTCTCAGAGTTACACTTATGTTTCATGCAGCAGTCCGCTATCAGTGTTTTTGAGGAACCTGAGGAGGACTTCTTTGAATCGCATTGAGGCCTGCGGTTATAAAGGAAATATCATCAGTTCAAATCGTGAAGGAAGCTTTCTGAGAAACTTCTTTCTGCTCTCTGAATTCCTCTCCCAGAGATACTGCTTAGTTCTTAGGAAGCAGTTTGCTAACACTCTTTTGGTGGAATCTGCAAAGTGAGATTTGGGAGCCCATAGGGGCCCATGGTGAAAAAGGATATATCTTCAGATAATAACTAGAGAGAAGCTTACTGAGAGATTGCTTTCTGATGTGTGACTTCATCACACAGAGTTCCACACTTCCCTTCCTGGAACAGTTTGCTAACTCTGTTATCTTGTGTTCTGCAAAGTGATATTTCGGGAGCTCATTGTGGGCTATGGTGAAAAAGGAAATAACCTCAGATCAAAACTGGAAAGAAGCCTTCTGAGAAACTGCATTTCGATGTGTGAATGCAACTCACAGAGTTACACGTTTGTCTTCAGTGTTCAGTTTGCTAACACAGTTTTCTGGAAATCTGCAATGGGATACTTCTGAACGTAATGAACCTTACGGTGACAAAGGAAGTATCCTCAGATGAAAACTAGAAAGAAGCTTTGTTAGAAACTTCTTGGTGGTATGTGATTTCATCTCTCAGAGTTACACTTATGTTTCATGCAGCAGTCCGCTATCAGTGTTTTTGAGGAACCTGAGGAGGACTTCTTTGAATCGCATTGAGGCCTGCGGTGATAAAGGAAATATCATCAGTTCAAATCGTGAAAGAAGCTTTCTGAGAAACTTCTTCCTGCTCTCTGAATTCCACTAGCAGAATTACTGCTTAGTTCTCAGGAAGCAGTTTGCTAACACTCTTTTCGTGGAATCAGCAAAGTGAGATTTGGGAGCCCATAGGGGCCCATGGTGAAAAAGGATATATCTTCAGATAATAACTAGAGAGAAGCTTACTGAGAGATTGCTTTCTGATGTGTGACTTCATCACACAGAGTTCCACCCTTCCCTTCTTGGAACAGTTTGCTAACTCTGTTATCTTGTGTTCTGCAAAGTGATATTTGGGAGCTCATTGTTGGCTATGGTGAAAAAGGAAATAACCTCAGATCAAAACTGGAAAGAAGCCTTCTGAGAAACTGCATTTCGATGTGAGAATGCAACTCACAGAGTTACACGTTTGTCTTCAGTGTTCAGTTTGCTAACACAGTGTTCTGGAAATCTGCAATGGGATACTTCTGAACGTAATGAAGCATACGGTGAAAAAGGAAGTATCCTCAGATGAAAAGTAGAAAGAAGCTTTGTTAGAAACTTTTTGGTGTTGTGTGAATTCATCTCTCAGAGTTACACTTATCTTTCTTTTTTTTTTTTTTTTTTTTTTTTTTTTTTTATTATACTTTAAGTTCTAGGGTACATGTGCATAACGTGCAGGTTTGTTACATATGTATACTTATGCCATGTTGGTGTGCTGCACCCATCAACTCGTCAGCACCCATCAATTCATCATTTATATCATGTATGACTCCCCAATGCAATCCCTCCCTCCTCCCCCCTCCCCCCTCCCCATGATAGACCCCAGTGTGTGATGTTCCCCTTCCCGAGTCCAAGTGATCTCATTGTTCAGTTCCCACCTATGAGTGAGAACATGCGGTGTTTGGTTTTCTCTTCTTGTGATAGTTTGCTAAGAATGATGGTTTCCAGCTGCATCCATGTCCCTACAAAGGACGCAAACTCATCCTTTTTTATGGCTGCATAGTATTCCATGGTGTATATGTGCCACATTTTCTTAATCCAGTCTGTCACAGATGGACATTTGGGTTGATTCCAAGTCTTTGCTATTGTGAATAGTGCCGCAATAAACATACGTGTACATGTGTCTTTGTAGTAGACTAATTTAAAATCCTTTGGGTATATACCCAGTAGTGGGATGGCTGGGTCATATGGTACATCTAGTTCTAGATCCTTGAGGAATTGCCATACTGTTTTCCATAATGGTTGAACTAGTTTACAATCCCACCAACAGTGTAAAAGTGTTCCTATTTCTCCACATCCTCTCCAACACCTGTTGTTTCCTGACTTCTTAATGATTGCCATTCTAACTGGTGTGAGATGGTATCTCATTGTGGTTTTGATTTGCATTTCTCTGATGGCCAGTGATGATGAGCATTTTTTCATGTGTCTGTTGGCTGTATGAATATCTTCTTTTGAGAAATGTCTGTTCATATCCTTTCCCCACTTTTGATGGGGTTGTTTGTTTTTTTTCTCGTATATTTGTTTGAGTTCTTTGTAGATTCTGGATATTAGCCCTTTGTCAGATGAGTAGGTTGCAAAAATTTTCTCCCATTCTGTAGGTTGCCTGTTCACTCTGATGGTAGTTTCTTTTGCTGTGCAAAAGCTCTTTAGTTTAATTAGATCCCATTTGTCAATTTTGGCTTTTGCTGCCGTTGCTTTTGGTGTTTTAGACATGAAGTCCTTGCCCATGCCTATGTCCTGAATGGTACTACCTAGATTTTCTTCTAGGGTTTTTATGGTATTAGGTCTAACATTTAAGTCTCTAATCCATCTTGAATTAATCTTCGTATAAGGGGTAAGGAAAGGATCCAGTTTCAGCTTTCTACTTATGGCTAGCCAATTTTCCCAGCACCATTTATTAAAAAGGGAATCCTTTCCCCATTTCTTGTTTCTCTCAGGTTTGTCAAAGATCAGATGGCTGTAGATGTGCGGTATTATTTCTGAGGACTCTGTTCTGTTCCATTGGTCTATATCTCTGTTTTGGTACCAGTACCATGCTGTTTTGGTTACTGTAGCCTTGTAGTATAGTTTGAAGTCAGGTAGCTTCAACACTCCGCTGTCAACATTAGACAGATCAACGAGACAGAAAGTTAACAAGGATATCCAGGAATTGAACTCATCTCTGCACCAAGCGGACCTAATAGACATCTATAGAACTCTCCACCCCAAATCAACAGAATATACATTCTTCTCAGCACCACATCGCACTTATTCCAAAATTGACCACATAATTGGAAGTAAAGTACTCCTCAGCAAATGTAAAAGAACAGAAATTATAACAAACTGTCTCTCAGACCACAGTGCAATCAAACTAGAACTCAGGACTAAGAAACTCAATCAAAACCGCTCAACTACATGGAAACTGAACAACCTGCTCCTGAATGACTACTGGGTACATAACGAAATGAAAGCGGAAATAAAGATGTTCTTTGAAACCAATGAGAACAAAGATACAACATACCAGAATCTCTGGGACACATTTAAAGCAGTGTGTAGAGGGAAATTTATAGCACTAAATGCCCACAAGAGAAAGCAGGAAAGATCTAAAATTGACACTCTAACATCACAATTAAAAGAACTAGAGAGGCAAGAGCAAGCACATTCAAAAGCTAGCAGAAGGCAAGAAATAACTAAGATCAGAGCAGAACTGAAGGAGATAGAGACACAAAAAACCCTCCAAAAAATCAAGGAATCCAGGAGTTGGTTTTTTGAAAAGATCAACAAAATTGACAGACCGCTAGCAAGGCTAGTAAAGAAAAAAAGAGAGAGGAATCAAATAGATGCAATAAAAAATGATAAAGGGGATATCACCACTGACCCCACAGAAATACAAACTACCATCAGAGAATACTATAAACGCCTCTACGCAAATCAACTAGAAAATCTAGAAGAAATGGATAATTTCCTGGACACTTACACTCTCCCAAGGCTAAACCAGGAAGAAGTTGAATCCCTGAATAGACCAATAGCAGGCTCTGAAATTGAGGCAACAATTAATAGCCTACCCACCAAAAAAAGTCCAGGACCAGATGGATTCACAGCTGAATTCTACCAGAGGTACAAGGAGGAGCTGGTACCATTCCTTCTGAAACTATTCCAATCAATAGAAAAAGAGGGAATCCTCCCTAACTCATTTTATGAGGCCAACATCATCCTGATACCAAAGCCTGGCAGAGACACAACAAAAAAAGAGAATTTTAGACACTTATCTTTCATGCAGCAGTCAGCTGTCAGTGTTTTTAAGGAACCTGAGGAGGATTTCCTCGAATCGCTTTGAGGCCTGCGGTGATAAAGGAAATATCATCAGTTCAAATCGTGAAAGAAGCTTTCCGAGTAACTTCTTTCTGCTCTCTGAATTCCTCTCCCAGTGTTACTGCTTCGTTCTCAGGAAGCAGTTTGCTAACACTCTTTTCGTGGAATCTGCAAAGTGAGATTTGGGAGCCCTTAGGGGCCCATGTTGAAAAAGGATATATTTTCAGATAATAACTAGAGAGAAGCTTACTGAGAGATTGCTTTCTGATGTGTGACTTCATCACACAGAGTTCCACACTTCCCTTCTTGGAACAGTTTGCTAACTCTGTTATCTTGTGTTCTGCAAAGTGATATTTGGGAGCTCATTGTGGGCTATGGTGAAAAAGGAAATAACCTCAGATCGAAACTGGAAACAAGCCTTCTGAGAAACTGCATTTCGATGTGTGAATGCAGCTCACAAAGTTACACGTTTGTCTTCAGTGTTCAGTTTGCTAACACAGTTTTCTGGAAATCTGCAATGGGATACTTCTGAACGTAATGAAGCTTACGGTGACAAAAGACGTATCCTCAGATGAAAACTAGAAAGAAGCTTTGTTAGAAACTTCCTGGGGATGTGTGAATTCATCTCTCAGAGTTACACTTATGTTTCATGCAGCAGTCCACTATCAGTGTTTTTGAGGAACCTGAGGAGGACTTCTTTGAATCGCATTGAGGCCTGCGGTGATAAAGGAAATATCATCAGTTCAAATCGTGAAAGAAGCTTTCTGAGAAACTTCTTTCTGCTCTCTGAATTCCTCTCCCAGAGTTACTGCTTAGTTCTCAGGAAGCAGTTTGCTAACACTCTTTTTGTGGAATCTGTAAAGTGATATTTGGGAGCCCTTAGGGTCCCATGGTGAAAAAGGATATATCTTCAGGTAATAACTAGAGAGAAGTTTACTGAGAGATTGCTTTCTGATGTGTGATTTAATCACACAGAGTTCCACCCTTCCCTTCTTGGAACAGTTTGCTAACTCTGTAATCTTGTGTTCTGCAAAGTGATATTTGGGAGCTCTTTGTGGGCAATGGTGAAAAAGGAAATAACCTCAGATCAAAACTGGAATGAAGCCTTCTGAGAAACTGCATTTCGATGTGTGCATGCAACTCACAGAGTTACACGTTTGTCTTCAGTGTTCAGTTTGCTAACACAGTTTTCTGGAAATCTGCAATGGGATACTTCTGAACTTAATGAAGCTTACGGTGACAAAGGAAGTATCCTCAGATGAAAACTAGAAAGAAGCTTTGTTAGAAACTTCTTGGTGGTATGTGATTTCATCTCTCAGAGTTACACTTATGTTTCATGCAGCAGTCCGCTATCAGTGTTTTTGAGGAACCTGAGGAGGACTTCTTTGAATCGCATTGAGGCCTGGGTGATAAAGGAAATATCATCAGTTCAAATCGTGAAAGAAGCTTTCTGAGAAACTTCTTCCTGCTCTCTGAATTCCACTCCCAGAATTACTGCTTAGTTCTCAGGAAGCAGTTTGCTAACACTCTTTTCGTGGAATCAGCAAAGTGAGATTTGGGAGCCCATAGTGGCCCATGGTGAAAAAGGATATATCTTCAGATAATAACTAGAGAGAAGCTTACTGAGAGATTGCTTTCTGATGTGTGACTTCATCACACAGAGTTCCACCCTTCCCTTCTTGGAACAGTTTGCTAACTCTGTTATCTTGTGTTCTGCAAAGTGATATTTCGGAGCTCATTATGGGCTATGGTGAAAAAGGAAATAACCTCAGATCTAAACTGGAAAGAAACCTTCTGAGAAACTGCATTTCGATGTGTGAATGCATCTCACAGAGTTACACGTTTGTCTTCAGTGTTCAGTTTGCTAACACAGTGTTCTGGAAATCTGCAATGGGATACTTCTGAACGTAATGAAGCATACGGTGAATAAGGAAGTATCCTCAGATGAAAAGTAGAAAGAAGCTTTGTTAGAAACTTTTTGGTGTTGTGTGAATTCATCTCTCAGAGTTACACTTATCTTTCATGCAGCAGTCAGCTGTCAGTGTTTTTAAGGAACCTGAGGAGGATTTCCTCGAATCGCTTTGAGGCCTGCGGTGATAAAGGAAATATCATCAGTTCAAATCGTGAAAGAAGCTTTCCGAGAAACTTCTTTCTGCTCTCTGCATTCCTCTCCCAGTGTTACTGCTTCGTTCTCAGGAAGCAGTTTGCTAACACTCTTTTCGTGGAATCTGCAAAGTGAGATTTGGGAGCCCTTAGGGGCCCATGTTGAAAAAGGATATATCTTCAGATAATAACTAGAGAGAAGCTTACTGAGAGATTGCTTTCTGATGTGTGACTTCATCACACAGAGTTCCACCTTCCCTTCTTGGAACAGTTTGCTAACTCTGTTATCTTGTGTTCTGCAAAGTGATATTTGGGAGCTCATTGTGGGCTATGGTGAAAAAGGAAATAACCTCAGATCAAAACTGGAAAGAAGCCTTCTGAGAAACTGCATTTCGATGTGTGAATGCAACTCACAGAGTTACACGTTTGTCTTCAGTGTTCAGTTTGCTAACACAGTTTTCTGGAAATCTGCAATGGGATACTTCTGAACGTAATGAAGCTTACGGTGACAAAGGAAGTATCCTCAGATGAAAACTAGAAAGAAGCTTTGTTAGAAACTTCTTGGTGATGTGTGAATTCATCTCTCAGAGTTACACTTATGTTTCATGCAGCAGTCCACTATCAGTGTTTTTGAGGAACCTGAGGAGGACTTCTTTGAATCGCATTGAGGCCTGCGGTGATAAAGGAAATATCATCAGTTCAAATCGTGAATGAAGCTTTCTGAGAAACTTCTTTCTGCTCTCTGAATTCCTCTCCCAGAGTTACTGCTTAGTTCTCAGGAAGCAGTTTGCTAACACTCTTTTCGTGGAATCTGCAAAGTGAGATTTGGGAGCCCATAGGGGCCCATGGTGAAAAAGGATATATCTTCAGATAATAACTAGAGAGAAGCTTACTGAGAGATTGCTTTCTGATGTGTGACTTCATCACACAGAGTTCCACCCTTCCCTTCTTGGAACAGTTTGCTAACTCTGTTATCTTGTGTTCTGCAAAGTGATATTTCGGAGCTCATTGTGGGCTATGGTGAAAAAGGAAATAACCTCAGATCAAAACTGGAAAGAAGCCTTCTGAGAAACTGCATTTCGATGTGTGAATGCAACTCACAGAGTTACACGTTTGTCTTCAGTAGTTCAGTTTGCTAACACAGTTTTCTGGAAATCTGCAATGGGATACTTCTGAACGTAATGAAGCTTACGGTGACAAAGGAAGTATCCTCAGATGAAAACTAGAAAGAAGCTTTGTTAGAAACTTCTTGGTGATGTGTGAATTCATCTCTCAGAGTTACACTTATGTTTCATGCAGCAGTCCACTATCAGTGTTTTTAAGGAACCTGAGGAGGACTTCTTTGAATCGCATTGAGGCCTGCGGTGATAAAGGAAATATCATCAGTACAAATCGTGAATGAAGCTTTCCGAGATACTTCTTTCTGCTCTCTGAATTCCTCTCCCAGCGTTACTGCTTAGTTCTCAGGAAGCACATTGCTCACACTCTTTTCGTGGAATTTGCAAAGAGAGATTTGGGAGCCCATAGGGGCCCATGGTGAAAAAGGATATATCTTCAGATAATAACTAGAGAGAAGCTTACTGAGAGATTGCTTTCTGATGTGTGACTTCATCACACAGAGTTCCACCCTTCCCTTCTTGGAACAGTTTGCTAACTCTGTTATCTTGTGTTCTGCAAAGTGATATTTCGGAGCTCATTGTTGGCTATGGTGAAAAAGGAAATAACCTCAGATCAAAACTGGAAAGAAGCCTTCTGAGAAACTGCATTTCGATGTGAGAATGCAACTCACAGAGTTACACGTTTGTCTTCAGTGTTCAGTTTGCTAACACAGTTTTCTGGAAATCTGTAATGGGATACTTCTGAACCTCATGAAGCTTACGGTGATAAAGGCAGTATCCTCAATGAAAACTAGGAAGAAGCTTTGTTAGAAACCTCTACGTGATGTGTTTATTCATCTCTCAGAGTTACACTTATGTTTCATGCAGCAGTCCACTATCAGTGTTTTGAGGAACCTGAGGAGGACTTCTTTGAATCGCATTGAGGCCTGCGGTGATAAAGGAAATATCATCAGTACAAATCGTGAATGAAGCTTTCCGAGATACTTCTTTCTGCTCTCTGAATTCCTCTCCCAGCGTTACTGCTTAGTTCTCAGGAAGCACATTGCTCACACTCTTTTCGTGGAATTTGCAAAGAGAGATTTGGGAGCCCATAGGGGCCCATGGTGAAAAAGGATATATCTTCAGATAATAACTAGAGAGAAGCTTACTGAGAGATTGCTTTCTGATGTGTGACTTCATCACACAGAGTTCCACCCTTCCCTTCTTGGAACAGTTTGCTAACTCTGTTATCTTGTGTTCTGCAAAGTGATATTTCGGAGCTCATTGTGGGCTATGGTGAAAAAGGAAATAACCTCAGATCAAAACTGGAAAGAAGCCTTCTGAGAAACTGCATTTCGATGTGTGAATGCAACTCACAGAGTTACACGTTTGTCTTCAGTGTTCAGTTTGCTAACACAGTTTTCTGGAAATCTGTAATGGGATACTTCTGAACCTCATGAAGCTTACGGTGATAAAGGCAGTATCCTCAATGAAAACTAGAAAGAAGCTTTGTTAGAAACCTCTAGGTGATGTGTTAATTCATCTCTCAGAGTTACACTTATGTTTCATGCAGCAGTCCACTATCAGTGTTTTTAAGGAACCTGAGGAGGACTTCTTTGAATCGCATTGAGGCCTGCGGTGATAAAGGAAATATCATCAGTTCAAATCGTGAAAGAAGCTTTCTGAGAACTTCTTTCTGCTCTCTGAATTACTCTCCCAGCAGTTACTGCTTAGTTCTCAGGAAGCAGTTTGCTAACACTCTTTTCGTGGAATCTGCAAAGTGAGATTTGGGAGCCCATAGGGGCCATGGTGAAAAAGGATATATCTTCAGATAATAACTAGAGAGAAGCTTACTGAGAGATTGCATTCTGATGTGTGACTTCATCACACAGAGTTCCACCCTTCCCTTCTTGGAACAGTTTGCTAACTCTGTTATCTTGTGTTCTGCAAAGTGATATTTGGGAGCTCATTGTGGGCTATGGTGAAAAAGGAAATAACCTCAGATCAAAACTGGAAAGAAGCCTTCTGAGAAACTGCATTTCGATGTGTGAATGCAACTCACAGAGTTACACGTTTGTCTTCAGTGTTCAGTTTGCTAACACAGTTTTCTGGAAATCTGCAATGGGATACTTCTGAACGTAATGAAGCTTACGGTGACAAAGGAAGTATCCTCAGATGAAAACTAGAAAGAAGCTTTGTTAGAAACTTCTTGGTGATGTGTGAATTCATCTCTCAGAGTTACACTTATGTTTCATGCAGCAGTCCACTATCAGTGTTTTTGAGGAACCTGAGGAGGACTTCTTGAATCGCATTGAGGCCTGCGGTGATAAAGGAAATATCATCAGTTCAAATCGTGAAAGAAGCTTTCTGAGAAACTTCTTTCTGCTCTCTGAATTCCTCTCCCAGAGTTTACTGCTTAGTTCTCAGGAAGCAGTTTGCTAACACTCTTTTCGTGGAATCTGCAAAGTGAGATTTGGGAGCCCTATAGGGGCCCATGGTGAAAAAGGATATATCTTCAGATAATAACTAGAGAGAAGCTTACTGAGAGATTGCTTTCTGATGTGTGACTTCATCACACAGAGTTCCACACTTCCCTTCTTGGAACAGTTTGCTAACTCTGTTATCTTGTGTTCTGCAAAGTGATATTTCGGAGCTCATTGTGCGCTATGGTGAAAAAGGAAATAACCTCAGATCAAAACTGGAAAGAAGCCTTCTGAGAAACTGCATTTCGATGTGTGAATGCAACTCACAGAGTTACACGTTTGTCTTCAGTGTTCAGTTTGCTAACACAGTTTTCTGAAATCTGCAATGGGATACTTCTGAACGTAATGAAGCTTACGGTGACAAAGGAAGTATCCTCAGTGAAAACTAGAAAGAAGCTTTGTTAGAAACTTCTTGGTGATGTGTTTATTCATCTCTCAGAGTTACACTTATGTTTCATGCAGCAGTCCACTATCAGTGTTTTTAAGGAACCTGAGGAGGACTTCTTTGAATCGCATTGAGGCCTGCGGTGATAAAGGAAATATCATCAGTTCAAATCGTGAAAGAAGCTTTCTGAGAAACTTCTTTCTGCTCTCTGAATTCCTCTCCCAGAGTTACTGCTTAGTTCTCAGAAAGCAGTTTGCTAACACTCTTTTTGTGGAATCTGCAAAGTGAGATTTGGGAGCCCATAGGGGCCCATGGTGAAAAAGGATATATCTTCAGATAATAACTAGAGAGAAGCTTACTGAGAGATTGCATTCTAATGTGTGACTTCATCACACAGAGTTCCACTCTTCCCTTCTTGGAACAGTTTTCTAACTCTGTTATCCTGTGTTCTGCAAAGTGATATTTGGGAGCTCATTGTGGGCTATGGTGAAAAAGGAAATAACCTCAGATCAAAACTGGAAAGAAGCCTTCTGAGAAACTGCATTTCGATGTGTGAATGCAACTCACAGAGTTACCGTTTGTCTTCAGTGTTCAGTTTGCTAACACAGTTTTCTGGAAATCTGCAATGGGATACTTCTGAACGTAATGAAGCTTACGGTGACAAAGGAAGAATCCTTAGATGAAAACTAGAAAGAAGCTTTATTAGAAACTTCTTGGTGATGCGTGAATTCATCTCTCAGAGTTACCCTTATGTTTCATGCAGCAGTCCGCTATCAGTGTGTTTCAGGAACATGAGAAGGACTTCTTTGAATCGCATTGAGGCCTGTGGTGATAAAGGAAATACCATCAGTTCAAATCGTGAATGAAGCTTTCTGAGAAACTTCTTTCTGCTCTCTGAATTCCTCTCCCAGAGTTACTGCTTAGTTCTCAAGAAGCAGTTTGCTAACACTCTTTTTGTGGAATCTGCAAAGTGAGATTTGGGAGCCCATAGGGGCCCATGGTGAAAAAGGATATATCTTCAGATAATAACTAGAGAGAAGCTTACTGAGAGATTGCTTTCTGATGTGTGACTTCATCACACAGAGTTCCACCCTTCCCTTCTTGGAACAGTTTGCTAACTCTGTTATCTTGTGTTCTGCAAAGTGATATTTTGGAGCTCATTGTGGGCTATGGTGAAAAAGGAAATAACCTCAGATCAAACTGGAAAGAAGCCTTCTGAGAAACTGCATTTCGATGTGTGAATGCAACTCACAGAGTTACACGTTTGTCTTCAGTGTTCAGTTTGCTAACACAGTTTTCTGGAAATCTGCAATGGGATACTTCTGAACGTAATGAAGCTTACGGTGACAAAGGAAGTATCCTCAGATGAAAACTAGAAAGAAGCTTTGTTAGAAACTTCTTGGTGATGTGTGAATTCATCTCTCAGAGTTACACTTATGTTTCATGCAGCAGTCCACTGTGAGTGTTTTTGAGGAACCTGAGGGGGACTTCTTTGAATCGCAATGAGGCCTGCGGTGATCAAGGAAATATCATCAGTTCAAATCGTGAAAGAAGCTTTCTGAGAAACTTCTTTCTGCTCTCTGAATTCCTCTCCCAGAGTTACTGCTTAGTTCTCAGAAAGCAGTTTGCTAACACTCTTTTTGTGGAATCTGCAAAGTGAGATTTGGGAGCCCATAGGGGCCCATGGTGAAAAAGGATATATCTTCAGATAATAACTAGAGAGAAGCTTACTGAGAGATTGCTTTCTGATGTGTGACTTCATCACACAGAGTTCCACCCTTCCCTTCTTGGAACAGTTTGCTAACTCTGTTATCTTGTGTTCTGCAAAGTGATATTTGGGAGCTCATTGTGGGCTATGGTGAAAAAGGAAATAACCTCAGATCAAAACTGGAAACAAGCCTTCTGAGAAACTGCATTTCGATGTGTGAATGCAACTCACAGAGTTACACGTTTGTCTTCAGTGTTCAGTTTGCTAACACAGTTTTCTGGAAATCTGCAATGGGATACTTCTGAACGTAATGAAGCTTACGGTGACAAAGGAAGTATCCTCAGATGAAAACTAGAAAGAAGCTTTGTTAGAAACTTCTTGGTGATGTGTGAATTCATCTCTCAGAGTTACACTTATGTTTCATGCAGCAGTCCACTATCAGTGTTTTTGAGGAACCTGAGGGGGACTTCTTTGAATCGCAATGAGGCCTGCGGTGATCAAGGAAATATCATCAGTTCAAATCGTGAAAGAAGCTTTCTGAGAAACTTCTTTCTGCTCTCTGAATTCCTCTCCCAGTGTTGCTGCTTAGTTCTCAGGAAGCAGTTTGCTAACACTCTTTTCGTGGAATCTGCAAAGTGAGATTTGGGAGCCCATAGGGTCCCAAGGTGAAAAGGATATATCTTCAGATAATAACTAGAGAGAAGCTTACTGAGAGATTGCTTTCTGATGTGTGACTTCATCACACAGAGTTCCACCCTTCCCTTCTTGGAACAGTTTGCTAACTCTGTTATCTTGTGTTCTGCAAAGTGATATTTGGGAGCTCATTGTGGGCTATGGTGAAAAAGGAAATAACCTCAGATCAAAACTGGAAACCTTCTGAGAAACTGCATTTCGATGTGTGAATGCAACTCACAGAGTTACACGTTTGTCTTCAGTGTTCAGTTTGCTAACACAGTTTTCTGGAAATCTGCAATGGGATACTTCTGAACGTAATGAAGCTTACGGTGACAAAGGAAGATCCTCAGATGAAAACTAGAAAGAAGCTTTTAGAAACTTCTTGGTGATGTGTGAATTCATCTCTCAGAGTTACACTTATGTTTCATGCAGCAGTCCACTATCAGTGTTTTTAAGATACCTGAGGAGGACTTCTTTGAATCTCCTTGAGGCCTGCGGTGATAAAGGAAATATCAGTTCAAATCGTGAAAGAAGCTTTCTGAGAAACTTCTGCTCTCTGAATTCCTCTCCCAGAGTTACTGCTTAGTTCTCAGGAAGCAGTTTGCTAACACTCTTTTCGTGGAATCTGCAAAGTGAGATTTGGGAGCCCATAGGGGCCCATGGTGAAAAAGGATATATCTTCAGATAATAACTAGAGAGAAGCTTACTGAGAGATTGCTTTCTGATGTGTGACTTCATCACACAGAGTTCCACCCTTCCCTTCTTGGAACAGTTTGCTAACTCTGTTATCTTGTGTTCTGCAAAGTGATATTTGGGAGCTCATTTGGCTATGGTGAAAAAGGAAATAACCTCAGATCAAAACTGGAAAGAAGCCTTCTGAGAAACTGCATTTCGATGTGAATGCAACTCACAGAGGTACACGTTTGTCTTCAGTGTTCAGTTTGCTAACACAGTTTTCTGGAAATCTGCAATGGGATACTTCTGAACGTAATGAAGCTTACGGTGACAAAGGAAGTATCCTCAGATGAAAAGAAAGAAGCTTTGTTAGAAACTTTTGGTGATGTGTGAATTCATCTCTCAGAGTTACACTTATTTCATGCAGCAGTCCACTCAGTGTTTTTAGGAACCTGAGGAGGATTCTTCGAATCGCATTGAGGCCTGCGGTGATAAAGGAAATATCATCAGTTCAAATCGTGAAAGAAGCTTTCTGAGAAACTTCTTTCTGCTCTCTGAATTCCTCTCCCAGTGTTACTGCTTCGTTCTCAGGAAGCAGTTTGCTAACACTCTTTTCGTGGAATCTGCAAAGTGAGATTTGGGAGCCCTTAGGGCCCGAGGCCTTATATTAGTTTGCTGTGGCTGAGAGTCACTAAATTACAGAATCAGAATGGGCGCTAGATAAGAGAACAGCAGAAATTATTTTCTCGAATGAGTTCTATAGACCATATCATCGAATCATAATACAAGGGTGTGTTAGTTGGGCTGCTGTCAAGTATTTCTAGAGGCGTTGGGAGAAGCATCTGTCGCAGGTCTTCTCGCTAGCTTCTGGGGATAGCCTGCATTTAGTGGGCTTTCTTGTCTGGTAAATGCTCACGGTGGATATATTGGCTCTGGTTTCACAAGGGCGGGCACGGTGGGGGGTACTGCGCGTTGAATCTATTGACATAACACTGTCAGTTAGGATGAGGCCAACACTGAAAGCCAGCATGTATCCCGGTCTGGAGGTTCCTTAGCGCAAGGACAGTTGGAAAGGGCTTTGGTAAAACAAGGAGGTGTGGGCGTGGGTTGGGGGGGCAAGAGCGCACATTCAAGGCAAACAAAAACCGAATCTGGCGAAGCTTGCGGGGGTGGAGAGATGGGTCTGGGTGTGAGCAGCCTCCGAGTCGAATCAACCGGCACCACTAAACCACGAGTGACGAGGGTCACTCAGTGCCGCCGGATTGAGGAGACCTGTCAAAGAATACTGGAAAGGGGCTGAGAAGCACATAGGATGCCGCGGGGGAGGTGGTGACACGGGGCCAAGAGGGATGTGGCTGTTCATCGGGGGGGGGGGGGGGCACTGACCTTCAAGTGACACAGAAGCGCGTGGGGAGTGCGCTGAAACAGTGCTGGCTAAGCCAGGACAAGACTACGGACAAGCAAGCTCGAGAAATCGGACAGCGGCTCCTGCATGCCTTCTTTTGCCTGGTCATTGCAGGCGCCGCTGTCACCGCCAGGACTTAATGATAGACATCTGCGCTGTGGGAGACGCTGCCGTTCCGGTTCAAGGGGTGTTGCTCTCTTCCTACAACGCGATGGTGCATTATGTGAATGACTCAGGATCATCGGCTCTAACCTAGATCGTGCGTATAACCAAAGGAAACAACATGGTGCCATTAATTCCTTAGTTCAATGTTACAGAGCGACCTTCAAAATGTTATCCCTGTTCCACTGCCCGCCCAGCAGGGATTTATGCCAGAAAGACTGTCCGTATTCACCGCCATCATCATTTGTGTTACTAGGTATTTGGAATCGGTGATAGTTTATTAAGACTCGTCTAACAATTCTTCCACCACGTAGGTTGTACTACAGGGTGAGTTTGTAAAGATGTAGGAATTCACATATCATATCACTGTAGCAGTATCTTATTATGGAAGTCATAGACAGCTTCCTAGAGGAACGGGTGATGTCACTTCATTCACTCCTGCTTAAACATCGATATCCTCTGGTTCTCTGCGTCTAGTGCATGGGTCACTTCTTCTTCTAACCTGGTGTCTGTTGGTCTTCAGCTCTTATATCTAAACCCTTAGAGTAGAGACTGGAGTTGAACGTGGCCGAAGGCGCAATCACTATTATAATGTTGTTTTTGTGAGGTAGAAAAGAATGAAAACAGGGATGTTTTGTGGACAGGAGATGTTTTTTTTTCCGCTGTAAGAGATTCATCAAGGGGGATGGAAAAAAGGGGAAAACGGGGGCAGTGAAAACTCATGGTTGTATCGACAATGTAGAATGCCGGCTGCGGGTGTGCTGCCTTTGTGTGGGACTTTTGCACAGACTTATAACTTGGATCTAGGGAATGTACATCTTTTGGCACACGTTTATCTATGGTGCGTTCTGTAACATAGGTCATTTCCTGAGAAAACAGTGTCCATTCCGGGATAGTGACGGCTTAGCGCAGCATTTGGGGTCGGGGCCAAAGTTCAAAATGTTAAAAGTATTCACTGGTGTTCTAGGGTTACTGCGACATGTGGGTCATTTAGATAGAAGTCCTAACTGTTGAGAAACCGAAAAGAGGGGAATGTCAAGGAGGGGGGAGAAAAGGTGTTTATGCGGAGACGAGTTTAATTAGGGGGGGAGTTCAGACGAACTAAAATCAACCTTTTGGTCTACCGCGCGAGTACAAAAAGACGCAAATGGAATACGACACTGGATCGTTTAAACGGACGGGGCTTCTATTCAACATATGTTCAGGCGCATGAAGGTGTAGGCATGTAGGTGGTGAGCAAAGGTGATCACTAGCGACTAAAGCTAGAGGTTACGGTGCGGACGAGATAAGAGTAGATGCCTTTGTACCAATAAGAATCATAATGGTGACGACCGTAGGCGTATCGTTTGTGTTAGGTAGGGTCAGTAAGGGTGCCAAGAAGCGAGCGATGACCTGAAACGGTGGGTCGAATATAGTCGAAGTACCGAAACAGAAAGCTACCACGAACCAGACAAATCAGAAAATTCCAATGGGGGGTGGTGGGCCGATTAAAGCGATCTTCTCAGTTATTATCTGAAGATAGTATTCCTACATTTTCACGGTACCATGAGGAAGGTCCTCAGCATGCTAGGTCTCCCTATATTGCGGCCGGCAGGAAATGTCACTTGCGGAGTTGTTCCACCGATTAGGAGTGTTAATGTCTCAAACGTGCCTTTGGACGGTCAGCACTACGTGAAACTGGCTAGTGTCGGCAGAGGCATCGCAAGAACAGAGCAGCACTGAAGTTTTCAAGTGTCTCAGAAAGACTTCGGGTCTGACAAGTCACACTATGTATAGAATTGCCTTTAGTCTTAGTCCACGGTGCAGGACCGGCAGAAAAGCTTAGTGCTGAATGCATCAAAAAACGACCCGCTGCCTTCAAAGGGTTCTCTCTAAAACACGTTAGATAGGGGTACTGCGTGCATGAACGGTAAGGTGAACCCTTAGAGAGTGAGGAGTTCGCGAACTAAAACAGGGAGGGGGGTGAAGTTTTCATCATCACCAGGAATTTCTAAAGCAGACAACTTCCTTATATCCTTCTAGCATGCTGGTTTCATCGTGAGGGAACTCGGCCTTTAGAGTCTCACACCGTAAAGCCTTCATGAAAATACTTTCAGAAGAGTATCAAAACAGCCATTGTGACATAGGGCACATTTGCAGGAAAAACATAAGTTCGTATCTAAATCTGTACCGCTGACAAGACAACACTGTAAATCATCTGGAGGGGTGCGCATTGCACAAAAACCACAGAAAATTACCACAATGAACTAAAAAGGGAAAAAAAGACGGGTGGGGGAAATGAAGGGACAAAGGGCGGAAAGAAAATGGAAAAAAAGTGCAGGCAAATCAAAAGGGGGGGGCGGATAAGACTGCAAAGCATTTTCTCACCAGGGCATTCTGTTTATCCAGTTTGTTAGGATGCTGGAGGTGGTATATTCCTTTTTCACGTCGCGGCAAGCACTGAGCTCGGGCGCAAATTCGGGCATCAACGAAAAAAGGGTTCTTGCAGCGGAACCCCCAGATAACAGATGGTTAAGCGAAACTTGTCCAAGAAGGAAAGGGTGGGAAAACTCGGAAATGATGGATTGACGGGTTAACACAACTCATGCGGAAAGCACAACTCCTCAGGGTAAAGCTTCCTTCTCTAGTTAATTAGTCTGAATATATGATCGCGTTTTGTCAATCACAACACCATAGGAGGGTCGGCCCCGTA
>NC_044551.1:47301938-47304500 GCF_007565055.1 Rhinopithecus roxellana
TCCAGTTTTGATCTGAGGGTTATTTCCTTTTTCACCATAGCCCAAATGAGCTCCCAAATATCACTTTGCAGAACACAAGATAACAGAGTTAGCAAACTGTTCCAAGAAGGGAAGGGTGGAACTCTGTGTGATGAAGTCACACATCAGAAAGCAATCTCTCAGTAAGCTTCTCTCTAGTTATTATCTGAAGATATATCCTTTTTCACCATGGGCCCCTATGGGCTCCCAAATCTCACTTTGCAGATTCCACGAAAAGAGTGTTAGCAAACTGCTTCCTGAGAACTAAGCAGTAACTCTGGGAGAGGAATTCAGAGAGAGGAAAGAAGTTTCTCAGAAAGCTTCTTTCACGATTTGAACTGATGATATTTCCTTTATCACCGCAGGCCTCAATGCGATTCAAAGAAGTCCTCCTCAGGTTCCTCAAAAACACTGATATGGATGCTGCATGAAACATAAGTGTAATCTCGAGAGATGAATTCACACATCACCAAGAAGTTTCTAACAAAGCTTCTTTCTAGTTTTCATCTGAGGATACTTCCTTGTCACCGTAAGCTTCATTACGTTCAGAAGTATCCCATTGCAGATTTCCAGAAAACTGTGTTAGCAAACTGAACACTGAAGACAAACGTGTAACTCTGTGAGTTGCATTCACACATCGAAATGCAGTTTCTCAGAAGGCTTCTTTCCAGTTTTGATCTGAGGTTATTTCCTTTTTCACCATAGCCCACAATGAGCTCCCAAATATCACTTTGCAGAACACAAGATAACAGAGTTAGCAAACTGTTCCAAGAAGGGAAGGGTGGAACTCTGTGTGATGAAGTCACACATCAGAAAGCAATCTCTCAGTAAGCTTCTCTCTACTGTTATTATGAAGATATATCCTTTTTCACCATGGGCCCCTATGGGCTCCCAAATCTCACTTTGCAGATTCCACGAAAAGAGTGTTAGCAAACTGCTTCCTGAGAAACTAAGCAGTAACTCTGGGAGAGGAATTCAGAGAGCAGAAAGAAGTTTCTCAGAAAGCTTCTTTCACGATTTGAACTGATGATATTTCCTTTATCACCGCAGGCCTCAATGCGATTCAAAGAAGTCCTCCTCAGGTTCCTCAAAAACACTGATAGTGGACTGCTGCATGAAACATAAGTGTAACTCTGAGAGATGAATTCACACATCACCAAGAAGTTTCTAAAAGCTTCTTTCTAGTTTTCATCTGAGGATACTTACCTTGTCACCGTAAGCTTCATTACGTTCAGAAGTATCCCATTGCAGATTTCCAGAAAACTGTGTTAGCAAACTGAACACTGAAGACAAACGTGTAACTCTGTGAGTTGCATTCACACATCGAAATGCAGTTTCTCAGAAGGCTTCTTTCCAGTTTTGATCTGAGGTTATTTCCTTTTTCACCATAGCCCACAATGAGCTCCCAAATATCACTTTGCAGAACACAAGATAACAGAGTTAGCAAACTGTTCCAAGAAGGGAAGGGTGGAACTCTGTGTGATGAAGTCACACATCAGAAAGCAATCTCTCAGTAAGCTTCTCTCTAGTTATTATCTGAAGATATATCCTTTTTCACCATGGGCCCTATGGGCTCCCAAATCTCACTTTGCAGATTCCACGAAAAGAGTGTTAGCAAACTGCTTCCTGAGAACTAAGCAGTAACTCTGGGAGAGGAATTCAGAGAGCAGAAAGAAGTTTCTCAGAAAGCTTCTTTCACGATTTGAACTGATGATATTTCCTTTATCACCGCAGGCCTCAATGCGATTCAAAGAAGTCCTCCTCAGGTTCCTCAAAAACACTGAGAGTGGACTGCTGCATGAAACATAAGTGTAACTCTGAGAGATGAATTCACACATCACCAAGAAGTTTCTAACAAGCTTCTTTCTAGTTTTCATCTGAGGATACTTCCTTTGTCACCGTAAGCTTCATTACGTTCAGAAGTATCCCATTGCAGATTTCCAGAAAACTGTGTTAGCAAACTGAACACTGAAGACAAACGTGTAACTCTGTGAGTTGCATTCACACATCGAAATGCAGTTTCTCAGAAGGCTTCTTTCCAGTTTTGATCTGAGGTTATTTCCTTTTTCACCATAGCCACAATGAGCTCCCAAATATCACTTTGCAGAACACAAGATAACAGAGTTAGCAAACTGTTCCAAGAAGGGAAGGGTGGAACTCTGTGTGATGAAGTCACACATCAGAAAGCAATCTCTCAGTAAGCTTCTCTCTAGTTATTATCTGAAGATATATCCTTTTTCACCATGGGCCCCTATGGGCTCCCAAATCTCACTTTGCAGATTCCACGAAAAGAGTGTTAGCAAACTGCTTCCTGAGAACTAAGCAGTAACTCTGGGAGAGGAATTCAGAGAGCAGAAAGAAGTTTCTCAGAAAGCTTCTTTCACGATTTGAACTGATGATATTTCCTTTATCACCGCAGGCCTCAATGCGATTCAAAGAAGTCCTCCTCAGGTTCCTCAAAAACACTGATAGTGGACTGCTGCATGAAACATAAGTGTAACTCTGAGAGATGAATTCACACATCACCAAGAAGTTTCTAACAAA